>NW_025235228.1:0-4489 GCF_018294505.1 Triticum aestivum | reverse complement strand
CCATTTCTTGCATGGGACCTAAGAATGCACCCAAGGACACATATTTGATTTTTTGACCTATTTATATGCGCTGGAGCATGTGCATGTAGTTCAAATTTGAATTATGCACATAAAATGCATTGAAAACTCAGTTAATGCATAAAAATGTCCAAACGAACCCCGAAAAATCACACAACACTCCTGTTGTTCTATGTTGACACGAGAAAAAAATTGAAAGCAATAAGAGGCAATGGATATCGTTTCGTCCACAAAGGTGGGACGTTCCCTACCGAAAACCATCATGCTTGTTGTGAGAAGCTCCGGTTTGTGAGAAGCATATACCAAAACCTACCCCAAATGGGACAAAATTTGTACCACGACATGTTGATGCCGCTCCATGATAGCATGCCAAGTTTCATGAATTTCAGACGAGTTTTGGATTGACTAGAATTTAAAAACCAGGCATCTCAATGTTTTGCCGGCAATCAACGGTGCCCCGGTGATTGAAATTCATTCCCATTTCTTGCATGGGACCTAAGAATGCACCCAAGGACACAGATGTGATTTTTCGACCTATTTATATGCGCTGGAGCATGTGCATGTAGTTCAAATTTGAACTATGCACATAAAATGCATTGAAAACTCAGTTAATGCATAAAAATGTCCAAACGAACCCCGAAAAATCACAAAAAATCACACAACACTCCTGTTGTTCTATGTTGACACGAGAAAAAAATTGAAAGCAATAAGAGGCAATGGATATCGTTTCGTCCACAAAGGTGGGACGTTCCCTACCGAAAACCATCATGCTTGTTGTGAGAAGCTCCAGTTTGTGAGAAGCATATACCAAAACCTACCCCAAATGGGACAAAATTTGTACCACGACATGTTGATGCCGCTCCATGATAGCAAGCCAAGTTTCATGAATTTCAGACGAGTTTTGGATTTACTAGAATTTAAAAACCAAGCATCTCAATGTTTTGCCGGCAATCAACGGTGCCCCGGTGATTGAAATTCATTCCCATTTCTTGCATGGGACCTAAGAATGCACCCAAGGACACAGATTTGATTTTTCGACCTATTTATATGCGCTGGAGCATGTGCATGTAGTTCAAATTTGAATTATGCACATAAAATGCATTGAAAACTCAGTTAATGCATAAAAATGTCCAAACGAACCCCGAAAAATCACAAAAAATCACACAACACTCCTGTTGTTCTATGTTGACACGAGAAAAAAATTGAAAGCAATAAGAGGCAATGGATATCGTTTCGTCCACAAAGGTGGGATGTTCCCTACAGAAAACCATCATGCTTGTTGTGAGAAGCTCCGGTTTGTGAGAAGCATATACCCAAACCTGCCCCAAATGGGACAAAATTTGTACCACGGCATGTTGATGCCGCTCCATGATAGCATGCCAAGTTTCATGAATTTCAGACGAGTTTTGGATTTACTAGAATTTAAAAACCAGGCATCTCAATGTTTTGCCGGCAATCAACGGTGCCCCGGTGATTGAAATTCATTCCCATTTCTTGCACGGGACCTAAGAATACACCCAAGGACACAGATTTGATTTTTCGACCTATTTATATGCGCTGGAGTATGTGCATGTAGTTCAAATTTGAATTATGCACATAAAATGCGTTGAAAACTCAGTTAATGCATAAAAATGTCCAAACGAACCCCGAAAAATCACAAAAAATCACACAACACTCCTGTTGTTCTATGTTGACACGAGAAAAAAATTGAAAGCAATAAGAGGCAATGGATATCGTTTCGTCCACAAAGCTGGGACGTTCCCTACCGAAAACCATCATGCTTGTTGTGAGAAGCTCCGGTTTGTGAGAATCATATACCCAAACCTACCCCAAATGGGACAAAATTTGTACCACGACATGTTGATGCCGCCCCATGATAGCATGCCAAGTTTCATGAATTTCAGACGAGTTTTGGATTTACTAGAATTTAAAAACCAGGCATCTCAATGTTTTGCCGGCAATCAACGGTGCCCCGATGATTGAAATTCATTCCCATTTCTTGCATGGGAGCTAAGAATGCACCCAAGGACAGATATTTGATTTTTCGACCTATTTATATGCGCTGGAGCATGTGCATGTAGTTCAAATTTGAATTATGCACATAAAATGCATTGAAAACTCAGTTAATGCATAAAAATGTCCAAACGAACCCCGAAAAATCACAAAAAATCACACAACACTCCTGTTGTTCTATGTTGACACGAGAAAAAAATTGAAAGCAATAAGAGGCAATGGATATCGTTTCGTCCACAAAGGTGGGACGTTCCCTACCGAAAACCATCATGCTTGTTGTGAGAAGCTCCGGTTTGTGAGAAGCATATACCAAAACCTACCCCAAATGGGACAAAATTTGTACCACGACATGTTGATACCGCTCCATGATAGCATGCCAAGTTTCATGAATTTCAGACGAGTTTTGGATTTACTAGAATTTAAAAACCAGGCATCTCAATGTTTTGCCGGCAATCAACGGTGCCCCGGTGATTGAAATTCATTCCCATTTCTTGCATGGGACCTAAGAATGCACCCAAGGACACAGATTTGATTTTTCGACCTATTTATATGCGCTGGAGCATGTGCATGTAGTTCAAATTTTAACTATGCACATAAAATGCATTGAAAACTCAGTTAATGCATAAAAATGTCCAAACGAACCCCGAAAAATCACAAAAAATCACACAACACTCCTGTTGTTCTATGTTGACACGAGAAAAAAATTGAAAGCAATAAGAGGCAATGGATATCGTTTCGTCCACAAAGGTGGGACGTTCCCTACCGAAAACCATCATGCTTGTTGTGAGAAGCTCCGGTTTGTGAGAAGCATATACCCAAACCTGCCCCAAATGGGACAAAATTTGTACCACGGCATGTTGATGCCGCTCCATGATAGCATGCCAAGTTTCATGAATTTCAGACGAGTTTTGGATTTACTAGAATTTAAAAACCAGGCATCTCAATGTTTTGCCGGCAATCAACGGTGCCCCGGTGATTGAAATTCATTCCCATTTCTTGCATGGGACCTAAGAATGCACCCAAGGACACATATTTGATTTTTTGACCTATTTATATGCGCTGGAGCATGTGCATGTAGTTCAAATTTGAATTATGCACATAAAATGCTTTGAAAACTCAGTTAATGCATAAAAATGTCCAAACGAACCCCGAATAATCACACAACACTCCTGTTGTTCTATGTTGACACGAGAAAAAAATTGAAAGCAATAAGAGGCAATGGATATCGTTTCGTCCACAAAGGTGGGACGTTCCCTACCGAAAACCATCATGCTTGTTGTGAGAAGCTCCGGTTTGTGAGAAGCATATACCAAAACCTACCCCAAATGGGACAAAATTTGTACCACGACATGTTGATGCCGCTCCATGATAGCATGCCAAGTTTCATGAATTTCAGACGAGTTTTGGATTGACTAGAATTTAAAAACCAGGCATCTCAATGTTTTGCCGGCAATCAACGGTACCCCGGTGATTGAAATTCATTCCCATTTCTTGCATGGGACCTAAGAATGCACCCAAGGACACAGATTTGATTTTTCGACCTATTTATATGCGCTGGAGCATGTGCATGTAGTTCAAATTTGAACTATGCACATAAAATGCATTGAAAACTCAGTTAATGCATAAAAATGTCCAAACGAACCCCGAAAAATCACAAAAAATCACACAAAACTCCTGTTGTTCTATGTTGACACGAGATAAAAATTGAAAGCAATAAGAGGCAATGGATATCGTTTCGTCCACAAAGGTGGGATGTTCCCTACCGAAAACCATCATGCTTGTTGTGAGAAGCTCCGGTTTGTGAGAAGCATATACCCAAACCTGCCCCAAATGGGACAAAATTTGTACCACGGGTTGATGCCGCTCCATGATAGCATGCCAAGTTTCATGAATTTCAGACAAGTTTTGGATTTACTAGAATTTAAAAACCAGGCATCTCAATGTTTTGCCGGCAATCAACGGTGCCCCGGTGATTGAAATTCATTCCCATTTCTTGCATGGGACCTAACAATGCACCCAAGGACACATATTTGATTTTTTGACCTATTTATATGCGCTGGAGCATGTGCATGTAGTTCAAATTTGAATTATGCACATAAAATGCATTGAAAACTCAGTTAATGCATAAAAATGTCCAAACGAACCCCGAAAAATCACACAACACTCCTGTTGTTCTATGTTGACACGAGAAAAAAATTGAAAGCAATAAGAGGCAATGGATATCGTTTCGTCCACAAAGGTGGGACGTTCCCTACCGAAAACCATCATGCTTGTTGTGAGAAGCTCCGGTTTGTGAGAAGCATATACCAAAACCTACCCCAAATGGGACAAAATTTGTACCACGACATGTTGATGCCGCTCCATGATAGCATGCCAAGTTTCATGAATTTCAGACGAGTTTTGGATTGACTAGAATTTAAAAACCAGGCATCTCAATGTTTTGCCGGCAATCAACGGT
>NW_025235227.1:0-6349 GCF_018294505.1 Triticum aestivum | reverse complement strand
CTTCAATTGTTTTGCCGATCTGGTTGGCCAGACATGTCTGAATCATGCGCTGATATGTTGCGCATGCGTTTTTGAGCCCGAAGGGCATCGTGTTGAAGCAGAATGGGCCGTATGGGGTGATGAATGCCGTTGCGGCTTGGTCTGACTCTGTCATCTTGATTTGGTGGTAGCCAGAGTATGCATCGAGGAAACACAATGAGTCGTCTCCTGCAGTGGCGTCGATGATTTGATCAATTCGGGGGAGGGGGAAGGGATCTTTTGGGCAGGCCTTATTTAGGTCTTTGAAATCGACGCATAGGCGCCAGGATTTGTCCTTCTTTGGTACCATCACCAGGTTTGCTAGCCAGTCCGGATGTTTTATATCTCTGATGAATCCGGCTTCTAGCAGTTTTGCTAGCTCCTCTCCCATGGCTTGTCTCTTGGGTTCGGAGAAACGCCGTAGAGTCTGCTTAACGGGCTTAAACCCTTTTAGGATGTTCAAGCTATGCTCGGCCAGCCAGCGTGGGATTCCTGGCATGTCTGAAGGGTGCCAGGCGAAAATGTCCCAATTTTCTCGCAGGAATTCTCTAAGTGCGGCGTCTACATCGGGTTTTAATTGTGCCCCGATGGAGGCCGTTTTTGTGGGGTCCGTTGGATGGACTTGGAATTTGACTATTTCGTCCGCTGGTTTAAAAGAGGTGGACTTGGATCTCTTATCTAGTATCACATCGTCCCTGTCCACCGTGGAGCGCAACACAATTAGTTCCTCGGCTGCTAGGGCTTCGGATAATGCCTCCAGGGCCAGTGCGGATGTCTTGTTTTCGGCGCGGAGGGCTGTGTCTGGATCACTAGCAAGAGTGATGATTCCGTTGGGTCCGGGCATTTTGAGCTTCATGTACCCGTAATGGGGTATGGCTTGAAAAATTGTAAATGCTTCTCGCCCTAACAGGGTGTGGTATCCACTGCTGAACGGGGCCACTTGAAATGTGACCTCCTCGGATCTGTAATTATCCGGCGTGCCGAACACCACATCCAGTGTGATTTTCCCTGAACAACACGCTTCCCGGCTTGGTATTATTCCTCTAAAGTTTGTGTTGCTTCGCTCAATGCGGCTCCAGTCTATTTCCATTTTTCGCAGGGTTTCCTCGTAGATGAGGTTAAGTCCACTACCGCCGTCCATGAGTACCTTTGTAAGTCGGAAGCCGTCCACTATCGGACTAAGGACCAATGCGGCTGGTGCTCGGGCTGTCCGGAATTTAGGTTCGTCACTGGCATTAAAGGTAATAGCCGTGTCACACCATGGGTTTATTGTAGCTACTTGGTAGACTTCGATAAGGCTGTGGAGCGTTCGTTTCCTTGCATTGTTTGACGCAAAAGTCTCGAAGACTGTCGACACCGTATTTGCGTTTCTGGGGTGGTGCTCTTCGGATTCTGGAGTTAGAAGCTCCTCGCCACTTCTGGCCACCTGCCGGAGTATCCAACATGCTCTAAGGCTGTGAGTTGGTGTGACTTCCCCTGAACTATGAATTTTACAGGGTCCATTGAGCCATCCCTCCAGTACAGTCCCATACCCTATAGAGGGTTTTTGTTTTTTGCTGTTTGGCTCAGGTGCCTAGCGATAATGCGCCCTTTTGTTTCGGACTCATATTGTATTCAGGGCCGGATTGTCCCAGAATTTAGCTTCAGTTTTCCGAATGCTTTCTGTCGCACAATACTTTCGTACTATGGATGTCAAGTCGGTGAAGCATGTAATTTCGCGGTGACTTATGGCGTTGAGGATTCCGATGTCCGTGCAGTTGTTACAGAAGAATGAAATTGCTTCTTTCTCACGGCAATCCTTTATCCTGTTCATAACCAGGAGGAATCTAGCCCAATAGTGGTGTACTGTTTCCCCGGGCTCTTGCCGTATTTGGGATAGATCCCTTATAGTTGGGTGGGCGGGTGGATTTAAATCTGGAGCCTCGCCCGATATAAGATTCAGGGGCCAAGAAATTTCCGAATTCGGAAGCTTGCTTTCTTGGACATTATTCAATGAATCAGGCCTGCTGCCTGACTTTAGGTTCAGGGCTTGGGCAACATCCTCCCCTCCGCGGGTGTCCGTCTTGGAGGGGTCGGGAATCCGGACACATATGGTCCATAGGACGGGCGAAGATTCGCTGCATTGTTCTTCCATCACTTCAACGTGGTGGGTGACCTGGGGAGAGTCGATCTCTCTCTCATCGAGTTCAAGCCCAATCTGGACGTAATCTGTAGCGACTCCCAGGGTGGCAATGCGATCCAACATCTCGTTCGGGGAAGAGAGCTCTATCGGATCTAACTGCTCGGCAAGTTCCGAGCTGATGTGGAGATTGCTTTCGATGGTTTGAGAGGTCAACGTCGGTGTGGCGGCCGAACAGGCGGTCATCAAAAAACTGCCTAGCCAGAGAGTTTGGCCGAGAGCCAAAGCTCCTTTAGCAACAGCGACGTCTTTAAAGACGGGGTGCGGCATCCTTCCTGTCGGTGATGACACAGAGGAACTCTCAATGAAATCACCAATGTCGGTGTCAAAACCGGCGGATCTCGGGTAGGGGGTCCCGAATTGTGCGTCTAGGCGGATGGTAATAGGAGACAAGGGACACGATGTTTTTACCCAGGTCCGGGCCCTCTCGATGGAGGTAAAACCGTACTCCTGCTTGATTAATATTGATGATATGGGTAGTACAAGAGTGGATCTACCACGAGATCAGAGAGGCTAAACCCTAGAAGCTAGCCTATGGTATAATTGTTGTTCGTCCTACGGGCTAAAACTCTCCAGTTTATATAGACACCGGAGAGGGCTAGGGTTACACAACGTCGGTTACAATGGGAGGAGATCTTCATATCATATCGCCAAGCTTGCCATCCACGCCAAGGAAAGTCCCATACGGACACGGGACGGAGTCTTCAATCTTGTATCTTCATAGTCCGGGAGTTCGGCCAAAGGTCATAGTCCGGCCATCCGGACACCCCCTAATCCAGGACTCCCTCACCTACGTTTTGCCGTATTGTCCAAATAAATTGGAAGTAGTACATAGCGTCAGCTTCTTATTACTATCCTCATATTTTCCATTGAATATTTATTCAATATTGCATCCGTACATTTTGGTACGGTCAGTTTTGCCAGGGGCTTCTTATCGATCCCCATAAAATGGCAAGAAAAGTCCGAACACTTTCAACAGTGCGGCACCCCGAATTTATAGCATTATATGCATCAGCTCTGAATCATGTCTTGGGTCAATAGTTGGGTTAGCCAGGCTCCCTTGTTTTGGTAAATTACGTTCCGTTATATTGGCTAAGGTAGCGCAGGGAGAACTACTGCGATTGTGTCCCGGTTCTTTCGGACGAGCACCTTAGTAGAGAAAGCCGAAAACTAACTGTCATGATGCGGCGAGAGCTGGTCGCTGTTCGCGAGGTACTAAAATCACTAAAGATTTTTTCCGCTTAAGGCGAGGAATCAGCCTTGCCCTATTTAGGCGTGCATAACGCCCCAGTTCGGCTTTCCAAATACTAGGGGCTTCGCCGAAATTTAAAATTATAGACTTCTATGGCGAAGTGAGAGCTATAAAGCCGAATAGTCCGATTGCCTAGTTTTCTGCGCTAAACACCTCCTTAAAGGACCAAGAATTTGGAAAATGAGTGTTAAGGTCTTCCACGAACACCCCAGTACTAGTTACAAGGGGGCGAAAGCCGACGACTGGCCTACTTTGAGATTTTGATAAACGGCCGCAGAGAAGGTAATATTTTAAATCAAACAAAGCGTTATATAGCGTAATCAAACTCGTCCTCATATTACACAGACGACATGAGTACATTTACTCGAAAATAATGTTCTTAGGACTTTCATTCGCCACAAGCCGAGTGCCTTTCATAACGCCATTGTCATACATCTCGGGGTAGCGATGCTCCTTGCCCTTCGGGGGTCCATCCTTCACAAGCTTCTCAGCATCCAGTTTGGCCCAATGCATCTTCGCGCGGGCAAAGGCCCGTCGGGCACCCTCAATACATACGGGCTGCTGGATAACTTCTCGCCGTGGACAGGCATGCACCATCCGCTTCACCAGGCCAAAGTAGCTGCGGGGCAGGGGCTCTCCAGGCCACATCCGGACTATGAGGTCCCTTATGGTCTGTTCGGCCGCATTGTGGAGTTCGACCAGCTGCTTCAGTTGGTCACTCAGAGGCATCGGGTGTTCGGCCCCAGTATATTGGGACCAGAACAACTTCTCTATAGAGCTCCCCTCTTCAGCGCGATAGAACTCCGCGGCATCCGAAATGCTGCATGGCAGATCTATGAATGCCCCTGGAGAGCTCCGGATTCGTGTAAGTAAAAGAAATGACTCCTCCACATGCTAGCTTTGCATAAAGAATGCCTTACCCTCCGCTATCTTCTTGGCCGCCTGGATTTCATGGAGGGCCTTTTGGGCTTCGGCCTTGGCGTCAGCCGCGCTCTGGAGGGCCTTCGCAAGCTCAGACGCTTGCGTCTTATAGTCATGCTCCAGGGAGTCGAACTTCTTGCCGAGCTCCTGGAGCTCCTACTGTACCTCTCCCACCCGAGCATCTTGCTTCGCTCGCTCGGTGCGCTCCGTATCCGCCTTGGCTTCGGCCGCGGACTGCGCTTCCTTCAGGGCCGCCACTTCGGTCGCGGTCCCTATCAAAAGCCATGATGCTTTTTATTAGCATCACCAACTTTTTATCCTCTATACGACATATGGACGGGGTTTCTCTTACCTTTGTTCGCCTCGAGCTGCTTCTTCACGAGGCCGAGCTCTACTTCGGCCTGCCCCAGTTCGCGCTTGAGTCTGGCAACCTCAGCCATGCGCGCAGCGGTGGTCAGCAGCAGGGCCTATTTGATTCATACAGACAAAAACTATTAGCTTCCTGCGGTTTTTTAGTTGACCCTCCGTTTGGCTTTTCTTTCCGACCACCAACCAGAGTATCAGGGGCTACTATTTATCGGGTGATATTTCCTCACACTTTCTTTACCTCAAAGCCTGTTAGCAGGCTGGTGTAGGCTTCGGTCAATCCTCTCTTGGCGGACTGAACCTTCTCAATCACCGTACCCATAAGTGTAGGGTGTTCATCCTCGATGGAAGCGCCTCGAAGCACTTCCAACAAATTTTCCGATTCCTTCGGCTGGGCGGGGGTCATCGGCATGGCCGGCTCGCCCTCCTTCGTGAGGGACTGCTTACCGTAATCTGGAACGTTTGTAGGCTCCGGCGCAGTAACCGGCTGGGAGCCAGACTTGATGTGGCTCCCGTCAGCATAATCCATGGGGTTCTCATCCCCCATGTGTCCGGCGCCCGAGATTTTTCCTTGGGGCGTCTCCGGAACCATCGCCTCCTGCTCTGGCATCTTCCGGGACAATACCTCGGTGTCATCCACAGGTCGCGGGGAGGTTGCCGTCAGGAGTGAATTCATCTCCGACTCGTTCAGAGACTCCTCCGAAGAGGACTCCTCGAGATCGGACCCGGCCGGACTGCATAAACGTGTTCGGCGTCATTACAAACCATGAGGTCAAAGTCGCACATAAAATATTATGGAATGCGGATACTTACGACCTCGCCTGGGGTTTGCCCCTGGGCAGCCACTCCTCTTCGCTGAAAGCGGCGGTAATGGAGTGATCTGGAAAGGACGCCTTTCCCTTCTTCGGCGTCCCAGCCTCCCCCGACGGGGCGGCCTTCCTTTTCCTCTCCTCCCTAGCACGGGGAGGAGGCATCGCTTCGTGTTTTCCCCCGTCTTTGGGGGGGGGTCTTCCTCGTCGTCTTCGGATGAAGACTCTATCACGGCCTTGCGTCAGGGACCTTTTCTGGTCCCCGCGGCCACCTTCTTGGACCCTTCGGCCCTCTCAGTTGACGCGGCCTTCTTATTCCTATCCTCCCCTTCATGGGAGGAGTGTGCCTCGTCATCTTCTGGTGAGGCGTCCGGTGCGGCCTCGCGCTGGAGACCCTTCCGGGTCCCAGCGGCCTTCTTTTCAGCCTTTTTCTCCGGCACCTTGTAAGGCACCGGAACCAGCATCTCCGCTAGGAGTGCGCTTACTGGGTCCTCAGGCAAAGGAGCTGGACAGTCAATCCGCTCCGCCATCTCCACCCAATCCTGTTCGGTTAGCATAATGACCTAAGAATCCTCCCACGAATGTACCAGGAAGGAAACATCTTGTAATAACCAGAGGACTTGGACTTACCGGACTAGCGAGGCGGCTTGCGCTGAGCCCCCGGTCCTCGGAAAGGGGAGGAGGAACTTCGCCGGTCTTGAACAACACCTTTCAAATTTCTTTGTGTGTTGTGTCGAAGAGCTCTAGCAGCATCTGGTGTTCGGCCGGGTCGGACTCCCACATATCAAATGCCCATCTTTGACA
>NW_025235226.1:0-6349 GCF_018294505.1 Triticum aestivum | reverse complement strand
CTCACGGGTTCTCCTCCCTCCTCTCCGGTGAGCTCCTCCTCCCTCCTCTCCGGTGATCTCCTCCTCCCTCCTCTCCGGTGAGCTCCCCCTCCCTCCTCTCCTCCTCTCCCCTCACGGTTTTTCCTCCCTCCTCTCCGGTGAACTCCTCTCTGACGACCTCCTCCTCCTCTCTAGCGATGTAGGCGAGCTCCTCTCCGGTGACCTCCTCCTCCTCCCTCCTCTCCTCCTCACGGTCTCTCCTCTCCGGCAAAAGAACGTACAAGATCCAAAAACGAGAACAAAATTTGAAAAAATATCATGCAAAAAAACGAGCAAAAAAGGGCAAAAAATTCGTGATCCAGATCCAAATTCAAAATTCAAAAATAGCAATGGCGCACGGTGGGGGTTAGACGGTGCGCCACTACTATTTTTCTGCCTTCAAAATTCAGAAAAAATCTAAAAAATTTCAAATTTTTTTACTAGTGGCGCACATGTAGCAATAGTAATGGCGCACTACAAGGTGCGCCACTGTTACCTGCAATACTAATGGCGCACCAGAGGTGCGCCATTAGTATTTGTTAGTAGTGGCATGGTAATAGTGGCGCACCTGTAGTGCGCCATTAATGGCCAAAACAGGTGCGCCACTAATTAGCCTTTTCCTAGTAGTGTTTTCAAAAGTTTAGCACTACATATGGACTTGACTCTGAGATAGTAGCCTCCTTTTGTGAATCATTTGCTACTCATGTTGATCTACCTAAGGAGAAGTGATTTAAATATCACCCACCTATTAAAGAAGAAATTAAAGAATCAGTAATAGCTAAAGATGAAACTATTATCTGTAATGTTGATCCAGTTGTTTCGACTGCTTATATTGAAAAACCACCTTTCCAAGTTAGGATTAAGGAACATGCTAGAGTTTCAACTGTGGTTAATAAAAGCTATATTAAAACACCCAAATCTGCTGAACAAATCAAGGTAGAACCTAGTGTTGCTATGGTTAAAGATCTCCTGGTAGAGAATATAGATGGGCATGCTATTTACTTCTGTGATAAAGCTGCTAGAATTGCCAAACCCGATGAAAAAGATAAACATAGACCCGTTGTTGGCACGCATGTTGTCCCGGTCAAAATAGGAGATCACTATTATCATAATTTATGTGACTTAGGTGCTAGAGTGAGTGCTATTCCTTTTACCTTATATCAAGAAATTATGAATTATATAGCACCCGCTGAAATAGAAGGCATTGATGTTACCATTAAACTTGCTAATAGAGACACCATCACACCACCAGGGATTGTTAGAGATGTTGTAGTCTTGTGTGGCAAAATAAAATATCCTACTAATTTTCTTTTTCTTGGTTCCCCACAAGATGACTTTTTTCCCATTATCTTTGTAGACCTTTCTTAAACATCGTTAATGCTAAAATAGACTGTAAGAAACAAACCGTTGGTGTAAGTTTTGGTGATGAGTCTCATGAGTTTAATTTTTCCAAGTTGCATAGTAAGGATGAAATAATTGGTCTTGCTTCTATTGTCGTGCCTCCTACCGATCCACTAGAACAATATTTGCTAGACCATGAAAATGATATGCATTTGCATGAAAGAAATGAAATAGATAAAATTTTCTTCGAACAACAACCTCTGCTTAAACACAATTTGCCTATTAAACTCTAGGAGGTCCTCCTCCACCTAAAGGTGATCCTGTGTTTGAATTAAAACAATTGCCAGACACTTTGAAATATGCTTGTCTTCATGAGAAAAAGATATATCCTATTATTATTAGTGCTAACCTTTCAGAACATGAAGGAGAAAGATTATTGAAGGTTCTGAAGAAGCACCGAGCTGCCATTGGATATACTCTTGATGATTTAAATGGCATTAGTCCCACTCTCTGTGAGCACAAAATTAATATGGAACCTGATGCTAAACCCATTGTTGATCACCAAGGTTGTTTAAATCCTAAAATGAAAGAAGTGGTATGAACAAAAATACTAAAGCTTATGGAAGCAAGTATAATCTATCCTATAGCTGATAGTAGATGGGTAAGTCCCATTCATTGTGTCCCAAAAAAGGGAGGTATTACCATTGTTCCTAATGATAAGAATGAACATATTCCACAAAGAATTGTCACTGGTTATAGAATGGTAATCGATTTTAGAAAATTAAATAAAGCTACTAGAAAAGATCATTACCCTCTGTCTTTTATTGTTCAAATGCTAGAAAGATTGTCAAAGCAAACACATTTTTGTTTCCTTGATGGATATTTTGTTTTTTCTCAAATACCCGTCTCACAACATGATCAAGAGAAAACTACCTTTACTTGTCCTTTTGGAACTTATGCTTATAGACGAATGCCTTTTGGTTTATACAATGCACCTGCTACCTTTCGAAGATGTATACCTGCTATATTCTCTGATTTTTGTGAAAAGATTGTTGAGGTTTCATAGATGATTTTTCCGTCTATGGAACTTCTTTTGATGATTGTTTAATCAACCTTGATCGAGTTTTGCAGAGATGCGAGCAAACCAATCTTGTCTTGAATTGGGAGAAGTGCCAATTTACGGTTAATGAAGGTATTGTCTTGGGACATAAAATTTATGAATGAGGTATTGAGGTGGATAAAGCTAAAGTTGATGTAATTGAGAAAATGCCATGTCCTAAGGATATGAAAGGTATTCATAGTTTCATCGGTCATGCTGGTTTTCATAGGAGATTGATTGAAGACTTCTCTAAAATTTCTAGGCCTCCTACAAATCTTTTACAAAAGGATGTTCCATTTGTTTTTGATGATGACTGTGTAGAGGCCTTTGAAACACTTAAGAAAGCCTTAATTTATGCACCTATTGTTCAACCACCTAATTGGAACCTACCTTTTCAAATTATGTGTGATGCTAGTTATTATACCGTTGGTGCTGTTCTAGGACAAAGAGTTGATAAGAAACTAAATATTATTCGTTATGTGAGTAAAACTCTAGATAGTGCCCAACGCAATTATGCTACTACTGATAAATTTAGATCTTACATTGTTGATTCTAAAGTTACTGTTCACACCGATCATGCTGCTATAAAATTTCTTATGGAAAATAAAGATGCTAAAGCTAGACTCATTAGGTGGGTTCTGTTGCTACAAGAATTTGACCTACATATCACTGATAGAAAGGGAGCTAAGAACCCCGTGGCTGATAACTTGTCTAGGCTAGAAAATATTCTTGATGACCCACAACCTATTAATGATAGTTTTCCTAATGAACAATTAGCTGCAATAAATGTTTCTCATACACTCCTTGGTATGCTGACTATGCTAATTATATATATACCACCTAGTTTCACATACCAACAAAAGAAAAACAATTCTATGATTTAAGACATTACTTTTGGGATGATCCACATCTTTATAAAGAAGGAGTAGATGGTATTATTAGACGTTGTGTACCTGAGCATGAACATGGACAAATACTACGAAAATGTCACTCCGAAGCTTATGGAGGGCATCATGCGGGAGATAGATCTGCTCATAAGGTATTGCAATCTGGTTTTATTGGCCTAATCTCTTCAAGGATGCCCGTAAGTTTGTTTCATCTTGTGATGAATGTCAAAGAATTGGTAATATTGGTAAGCGTCAGGAAATGCCTATGAATTATTGTTTTGCAATTGAACCATTTGATGTTTGGGGTTTTGATTACATGGGACCTTTTCGTTCCTCTAATGGTTAAACACATCTTTTGGTTGCTATAGATTATGTTACTATGTGGGTAGAAGCTATTCCAACCAGTAGTGGTGATCACAACACCTCTATTAAAATGCTTAAGGAAGTCATTTTCCCAAGGTTTGGAGTCCCTAGATATTTAATGACTAATGGTGGTTCACATTTTATTCATGGTGCTTTCCATAAAATGCTTGCTAAATATGATGTCAACCATAGAATTGCATCACCCTATCATCCTTGGTCTAGTGGTCAAGTTGAACTTAGCAATAGAGAAATAAAGTTAATATTACAAAAAACTGTCATTAGGTCCCGAAAGAATTGGTCTAAGAAATTAGATGATGCACTTTGGGCTTATAGAACAACGTATAAAATCCTATGGGTATATCTCCTTATAAAATGGTTTATGGAAAAGCTTGTCTTTGCCTCTTGAGTTAGAACATAAACATATTGGGCAATTAAAGAACTCAACTATGATTTCAAACTTGCCGGTGAAAAGAGGTTATTTGATATCAGCTCACTAGATGAATGGAGAACCCAAGCCTATGCAAATGCCAAGTTATTTAAAGAAAAAGTTAGAAGATGGCTTGACAAGAGAATCCAGAAGCGTGAGTTTAAAGTTGGAGAATATGTTCTTTTGTGCAACTCTCGTTTTAGATTCTTTGCAGGCAAACTTCTCTCCAAATGGGAAGGACTTATGTTATCGAGGAGGTTTATCGATCTGGAGCCATCAAAATAAATATTGCCTAAAGTACTAACCCGAAGGTTGTCAACGGGTGAAGAATTAAACATTATATCTCAGGTATGCCCATTAATGATGAAAGCAATATTATCCGAACTATGACACTGGAAGAACACATAAAGGAAATCTTCCGGAGTACTCCAGAATCGTGAAGAAGAGGAGATACGTGATATGGTAAGTAAACGGACTCCAAAAAATCCGCAAAAATATTTTCTGTCAGTTTTGGAATATTAAAAATTAGGAAAATAAGAAACAACCAAGAAGGTAACCCTGGTGGGCACAAGACACCAGGGCACGCCTTGCCTGCCAGGCGCACCCAAGTGGGTTGTGCCCACCTTGGGTACCTTCCAGACTCCGTTTTCCTTCCATTTGCTTGTTTCCCAAGATAAAAAATCTTTATATACCCCCCGAACCTATTGACCATCGTATCATGGAGAAATCTTCTGTTTTCTTTTCCTTTCTGTTTTCTAACAGATGTAATTCACCATCGCCGCTTCGAGCTCCTCCAAGGACAAGTTCTTCAAGGACTTCATCGACCCATATTTATGGGAGGTGATGCAGCACCCTCAAGCTATCGAGATGCGTGAGGGGGTGCTTCACATCCGCGATGTGCAAGGTCCCAAAGGGACGGCAACCGTGGAGGCCAGGCTTGAAGCTATGGAGCAGGAAGTCTTCCGGTGCAAGGGGATGATGGAACGTGGACTCAATGCCAATCACCTCATGATCGTAGATTCCACCCGTGATCTCAAGGTGGATGGCAAGTCCGTGAAGGATATCGTCTTCACCTTCAACGAGCAAATCAACTTTTTTCAAAGCCAGATCTACGATCTCCAAAACAAAGTCTTTGAATATAGGCAAGGTTTAATGGAATGAGTTTGGCTGCCAGTTGCAGGACCCACGAGACTCACTCCTCCTCTAATGATGGTGAGTCCCTGCCATGGAAACCCGAGGATAAGATTGCTACCACTTCATCACCACCACCTCAGTCTTCATCACCAAAGGAAACTTGAGTATCTGCTACGGGCACTCCCCTTGGCTTCTGCCAAGCTTGGGGGAGGTTCCCCGGTATCGTATCACCTCCATTATCTTTTATCTTTACTTATCTTAGTTCGATCCATAGTTATCTTTTGCTTTAGACGAATAAAAGTTTAGTTCGATCATTTCTTTTCGAGTGTTTGCTTAGTAATCTATCCTTGTAATCGTGTGCAAGATTTATAATAAAGTTTAGTTTGAGTTTTGTTTTCTTTATTTCCATGTTCAATATAAGGAAAGGAAATAAATGAAAAATATCATATGCTAATCTTATGGTAAGTAATGACATCACATAAGGAGGAGTATAAGTAGAAAATTCTATTGGAGATTTACAAACATAACATTGGTCAATGATGCAATTCATGAATTAATTAATAAGGGAAGAGAAGATTCACATGCAAATACACTATCTTGGACATCTTTTGTGATTTTGAGCCCCCATCAAAATATTATATGCCAAAATTGTTGACGCTGGACAAGGAGAACAACATAATGATTTATGTTTGTTCATATTCACATATAAGTTATATTGTCATAGATCCTTTAACATGTGGTGCTTGCCCCCCATCTTTGCTAGCCAAAAATTCCGCACTAAGTAGAGGATGCTACTTGTGCATCCAAGAACCCTTAAACTAACATCTTTTTTTGAGAGTCCACCATACCTATCTATGGATTGAGTCAGACCCTTCAAGTAAGTTGTCATCGGAGCAATAAGGCAATACAAATTGCTTCTAAAAGTGTTGGATCATTTAGTGTAAGAGAAAATTGACCGTTGTACGAACTTGTGATGGCAAAGAATAAAAGCGGCAGACTGCATAATAAAGGTTGCTATCGTAAGGGGCAATATAATGTGATGTTCTTTTGCACTAAGAGATTGAGCATACAAACAAAAAG
>NW_025235225.1:0-6350 GCF_018294505.1 Triticum aestivum | reverse complement strand
CAGACTCTATCATGGAAAGAAAGTTTCCACATCTACATTCTTTTGCAGTTGACCACAATTTGACTGTGCACAAGGTTATGGAAGACTTGTTTCACTTACCTCTCACCACCCAAGCTTATGAACAATTCCTGCAACTTGAAGACATACGCCTATCCCTCACACACTCAGAATTCTTTACATGCACTGATACTTGGAGCTACATGTGGGGTTCAAAAATTTATTCTTCTGGGAAAGCATAGAAAGTTATGATGGGCCACAAGATAGTACAACCACACTTCAAATGGATTTGGAAATCATCTTGCCAAGCCGAACATAAGATGTTCTTTTGGATGTTGTTACATGACAAACTAAACACAAAGAACCTCTTAAGAAGGAAGACATTTGTTCTGGAATGTTATAATTGTGCAGTTGCAAACTGTCAAGTTGAAGAACTTTTCACCATCTCTTCCGGGGCTGCCCATTTGCAGAGAGATGTTGGAACTTCATCTGCCCCACAAGAGCTCTCAACCTTTCTTTGTTGGAGGCATTCCAAGACTTAAAAGAGAAACTCCAACTACCTTTCTTCATGGAGATAATAATATTGGATCTTGGGCCATCTGGATCTCAAGAAATAAGAAGATTTTTTAAAACATTGAACCCTCATTTCAAAGATGGAAGCAGATGTACCTAGAGGAGTTGAAATGGCTGAAATATAGAATTAAACAGAAATATGCAGATAGATTCAATAGCTGGCTCGACACTTTCTTGTAGTCTCTTGCATTAGTAGATCTTCTTTTTCTTTCTTCTGCTTTTCTTTTCCTTCATTTCTTTTATTTATTTGTATTTCAAACTACTTTTAGTTGTTTCGAGCTTCCCTCAAGCTCTTGTAAGAACTCTGTATTTCCTTGCTCTTTATTTTATAAATTTTGCAGTGGGGTGCTTTACCCTACTGTACATAGTAAAAGAAACCTACTTGAAGAGAACAACTGACACTTTTTTTGTTGATTGTGATGATGGTGGTCTGAACTAAAACTTTTTTTTTGACAAAAGATGTATTCTATTGACTCATAATGAAGCATGAAGAAGATACAAACACAATAAGAGCACACCCGGCCTGTGCGTAATTACGATGCACATAGACAACACCAAAATACAAGCAAATAAACCCGCCCGCAAATAGCAAAGTCAAATAAGACCAAAGCTATGCCTAAGTGAGGAAAAGAAAATGACATGAAGCGATCAACAGCAATCGCCAAATTACAACAACGACCGTATTCGCACCAACCATCTCTTGACATCACAAGGAAAATGAGGTTCCTCAACAACAACGGTTTTAAGAAGGAAACGGTGCTCAAACGCCGCTTTCACCAGATCCAACCATCATACGCTAGATTGTAGGTTTTCACCTTGAAGAAGAACTCTCAACATATGTGAGCAATGCCTTCAGCAAGGTAAACGATGCCAAATTATCGCCATTGCCAGATATAACCAACTTGGGTCAGACCTAGGATTTTCAACCCGAAACTCAAGACTAGGTAACTGAGAAGCACCACCAAGATGAAGTCAATCATGTGTAGTATTCACCATTTTCCCGCTATCCGAGCAGCTACATGTAGGGCTAGAAATTCCACCGCCCTCGCTGCACAACCATACCATCTGCTTCAAGCCCTGTTCGTAGATTGCATCTCACCGTCAAAGGCAATCTAGATGGAGTTTCATTTGAATATGAATGAAATTTGACTCATTTTTTGTTTGAATCAAAACCTTGGTCTATCTCTCTCTCTCTCTCTCTCTCTCTCTCTCTCTCTCTCTCTCTCTCTCTCTCTCTCTCTCTCTGCAGGATGGAGTGGTGTGAACAAGATCAAAGGCCATGGGTTTTGAGATATGAAAGCCACTTTTGAACACAAGATATATATATAATTTTAATTTTGGGTTGTTGGCAGCTCGTCCGTCTACCAACAACTATATAAACTCTTCACGAAGTCCTACGTTATTGAGGCTAGTAGCTAGGGCAGTTAATATCAATTATTATAGCGAGGGAACAACAGAGGTGATTGCATTCTCGGTGTGTTAAAGAGAGAGTTAGGATATGTATGCTATGTGGTGACCGCCGTTCTTTACATACACAGCCCCCAGCCCATTTCTTAATGTGTACAAAGAGAAGATAGTGTAGTGTGAGAACAAATGCTCTTGCCTCTAGAACTCGCCAATGTACCCATAAAGGAGTTTACTAATCAACTTGCCCGCTAGCTAGAAGCTAACAAGAACGGTTCAGAGACAAAACACTCGACATGAAGAGGGAGATGGGATAAACACAAGATGCGAATATGCATTATAGGAGTGAGACACATCTGAAAGCGAAATGTTCGCATTACCCTGATATGTCGGAGGGCTCCATATATAAGTTGAAGGTCGGCAAGTAGGCCAAGAACGGAAGCCGAGGTGAGCAGTAGACTAGGAACAGTGAGCATCTCCACCGTGATGGCATCTGGCTTGGGCACCGAGAAATTTCGCCGGTCCAGAGAGAGTATCTCCACCTTCAGTCGTGACGTCTTCTATTCTCATCCTTGGGCATCCTCTCCTCCAAGTGTTGATGTACATCGTGTCTCTCTGGCTTTTCTGATGATATGGGTCGTTGTCAGAGCGGAAAATACCAATTGATGAAATCTACTGGGGATTTTCTATATTAGGCATATATATTTCTTCAGGATTTATCATTTCTCTATCGGACTGTGCTAAGATTCAGTCGACTGGACGTTAAGCAACAGATCCGCATGATCGTAACCCACCTTCCTCTCGTAACCCGCACGCTTGATTCCACCGATTTTTTTCTTCTCTCGAAAACCGTATACGCCAATATTAAATCGGTAGTGTTTCTTCTGGTTTTTGGTCACACAATATGAACAGAAAATAAAAGTGCGAGAAAGGGGACTTGAACCAAAGTCTATTCGTTTGAGTTTGAGCCCAATAACCAACTAAGCCATCTTTAGTTGTTGCCTATTGTATATAAACAAGGTTATTTGACTTTGCTATAATATTTTTTTGCTTGGTAACTTTGGCATGACCAGCGTGATAACTATGACTTGAGCAATATCATAACTATACTATGATAAGCTTGATAAATATAATATGAGAAGGTTAATGATTATACCATGAGAAGCATAATAATTTTAGCATGGGGGAGTGGTAACTTCACACTGGGGCATGTTTCGACAAAAAAAACAGTTACCAAGGCATGTTTCAGTAACGTTTTTCACATGGGTAAAAAGTTATCAATTGTGTTGTATGTAAGTTATCGGGTGTCTGGTGGGTAAATTACCATGCTATTTGCATTAGGTTATCAGGTCATATTTCTAGAACTTTTCACCCAAGGTGAAAAGTTCTCAATGCGTTTATACGTAAGTTATTAGGTTAATTGTATGTAAGTTATCATCTTATTGATGTATACTATGCAACTTTATTCTTGTAGACACGTGTTGGGCCTCCAAGCGTAGAGTTTTGTAGGACAGTAGCAATTTTCCTTCAAGTGGATGACCTAAGGTTTATCAATCTGTAAGAGGTGTAGGATGACGATGGCCTCTCTCAAACGACCCTGCAACCAAATACAAGAAATCTCTTGTGTCCCCAACACAATGGCAAATCTAACATTCTTAAGAAGTTGTTCCCCACTTCTCTCTATTATCTCACCATGCACACTGTCCACATCGGCATGTTGCTATGTCAACTTTCTCTCACATGCAGCCTCCACATCAGCAGGAAAAAAAAATTCAACAAATCATTAGATTCCCATCTGAGTGGGTCATCAATGTTGTTTAGGCATTGATTCAATATAGCCCAGCCATCCGCTGCATGCGTGGTATCTCATCTAGACTTGCATGTTGTCCTTCTGTTTTCAGTCTTAAAATACCACCGAAGCCCAATGGTGTCAATTAGCAGACAGGGAAGAAAGCCCAATCGTCCTACGTATGCCCACGATCCTTTTCGTTTCCTCTCTCTCCCCTAAATAAAGGACAAATATTTTCCCATGGCAATAGATCCCTGCGTGCGGTCCGCTCCTCTGGCACCTCCCCTCCGCCTCTGCCGGCGCTGCCCGCTGCCTCCCCTCCTCCTCCGCCCCCGCTATTTTCCCATGTACTCGGAGGTGTGTCTGTCACCGTACATCCATTGCCGGTTCATCTGCGTGCATTATATATAATTAAGTGTGTCAAAAACCATTACAGAACATCATGAATAGGTAATTAAGTGACCAAATTAATAGAAGTTCATCATCACATTAAAACCAAAGTACATACATAGTTCTCATCTAACAACATATAGCTCTTCAGAGCATCTAATTAATTAAACCATACATTGAAACTATGTAAAACATTTCAATGCAAAAACAAATGCGATCATAATCGCAACCAAGGTAACAATTGATCCAACGGCATAATGATAAAAAGCCTCGGTATGAATGGCATATTTTCTAATCTTCAAGCGCATTGCATCCATCATGATCTTGTGATCATCGACGACATCCGCAACATGCAACTCCAATATCATCTTCTCCTCCTCAATTTTTTTCCTTCAAGAAATTGTTTTCTTCTTCAACTAAATTTAACCTCTCGACAATAGGGTCGGTTGGAATTTCCGGTTCACATACCTCCTAGATAAATAAAATCTATGTCACGTTGGTCGGCATAATTTTCATAAACAATAAATGAACCAATAGTTATAAAGATAATATATACCACATCCGAATCATAGACAGGACGAGGGCCGACGGGGGCGGATACCAAAACCATCGCACTATATAATAACAAGCAATAAATAGTAAGAAAATTAGACAAGTATCTATCTAAAGTAAGAAATTTTTTCTTTCAGAAAGAAGATAAGAACAAGAGGCTCACCACGGTGGTGCCGGCGACGAGATCGGCGCGGGCGATCGACGGCGGTGAAGACGGGAATGGGACGTGACGGGCCGTTAAACCTAAACAAATCTCGAGGAAAATGGAGCTTTGAGGTCGAGCTTCGAGAGGAGAAAGCTTAACTAGTGTGGCTCGGGCATTTCATCGAACACATCATGTGCATAGAAGGTGAGCTAGAGCGCCACAAAGCCCTCCGCTAGAGAAAAACAGAGCACTGGAGTGCTCTGCTCGCGGGCGAGGGGTATATATAGGCACCTCATTGGTCCCGGTTCGTGGCATGAACCGGGACTAAAGGGCAGCCTGTGGTCCCGGTTCAAGCCACCAACCGGGACCAATGGTGGTGGGCCAGGAGCGAGGTCCATTGGTCCCAGTTCGTCCCACCAACCGGGACCAAAGGGGCCAGACGAACCGGGATTAATGCCCCCACGAGGCCCGGCATGCCCCTGGCCTCACGTACTGGGACCAGTGCCCCCTTTGGTCCCGGTTCTGGACTGAACCGGGACTAACGGGCTGACCCGGCCTGAACCAAAACCCTGTTTTCTACTAGTGATTATTGAGGCTGGTAGGTCGGTTGGTATCAGTCGTGGATTCAGAAACAGTGCGTAGGTGAATCGTTTCGTCGTAGATAAAGACTGAGGATATGCTACATTGTTACCGTCCGTGTTTACATATGCAACCCACAGACCTTATCTTGGATAGTGCACTCTGGAACACACTGTGTAGCACGGCTACAGTGTGGGAACAACTGCCCTCCTTCGACAAATCCCATAGAAAGAGTTTTCTCCAAATAAATCATGGTAGATAACATGTACGTGCAAGAATATCCCTGCAGTACCCTATTTATTAATTAAGTACATATTGGACTTAGGAACGTATCCATTTCCAAAAAGGAACGTATCCCTCCATCTATATTCTACTAGTCTCCTATAACTGTCTGGCTGGCTAGCAGCCACAGCTAACAGAAATTGAGATGGGAGCCACGAGAGAAAATATGCGGAGATAGTGGTCGACATGAAAAAATGTCGACGCATGATTTATTTATTTTTTTGCAGGGTGACGCATAATGGGATTGAGGTGCATCTAGAAGCAAAATGTCTGCAGCACCGAACTTCATCGGCAGCCTGTTGCCGGAATGCGAGGATCGGAAGAATTGAAGAAGTTGTTTGACTAAGAAAAGTTTGCGAGGCCCGGTATTGGCTTAATTAATTGGACGGTTAGGGTTTTCGCAGTCGACTTGACGTGGCTGCGTGGGGTTAATTCTCTAATGGGCCTGCTTGATTCTAACCATTATAGGGAATGATTGTTTTTTCCACGGTAGGACTTAGAACATCTACGGCTAGACTTTGCAAATCCGGCCTCTCAAACGTCCGAGGACCCGTCCGAGCTCGTCCGTGGGCACTGACCGGTCACGCCTCAAATTAGCCACTTTGCATCCGCCCCTCATATTTCATCCCCTAGACCCAT
>NW_025235224.1:0-6350 GCF_018294505.1 Triticum aestivum | reverse complement strand
CCTCGGGAGGGTCCTCTTGGTACCTAATCATGCACAACATTCCGGATTGAGGTAGCAGCCATGTCTCGAGAGGATCATATGAGATATCATTAAGGAGAGAAGTCACCTCGGTCTCGAGAGCTCTAGCTCGTGCTCTAGTCATGGGTCCTCTTGGTGCTTGGTGAGACGATGGAAGGTCCATGGGGATGACCGAAGGATGCTCCGCATCACCATGTATCCCCCTCTCACTTACCCCTTCGTGGGCTAGCACTATATATACCCCCCCACCCCCTCCTAGTTAGGGTTAGCATTGGTTTAGCTCATATTTTGTGTGAGAGCCTTGCTCATACACTTGGTTACTTCTCCGCGGAGCTCACGACCTCTTCGGAGAAGATCCCCCAAGCGGATTCAAGACCCCCTCAAGGGAAGACAATCAAGACCTCCTCATGGAGAAGAACGGCTACCTTTGTATCTTTCCTTTGTTGATTTTGAATCTTGTGCTACCTTATGTGTTCGGTAATCTAGCCCTTGTGTGATCGATACTTGTCGGATGAGTGATTCTCTCGTTTCTCCCCATGTTTTCCCTTGTGTTTTCCGCACATTCTTCGTGTTTTCCCGTAGGATCCACTCCAAACATGAAAGATCGGCCTCATAGGGATCCTCCCTACATCATCTTGGTATCATGAGCCATGTTGATCACGTTTTTGGAGCCCCTACCCCTCTTTTTCTAGCTTGATTTTGTTGATTTCGTCCTAAATCCGAAAATTCCCACCAAAAAATAGCCCCAATTTTTTTTTGTGATTTGTTGGTTTGATGATGTTTTGTTGATTTTGATCCATGGATTTTCTTGGTTTCAAGTGGATCTAGCTTTCCCCCAAGTTTCCCCACCTTCCATCCACGAAATCCATCAAATTTTGCACCCAAAATCATTAATTTCCACCCCAAAATCGAGTTCCTCGAGTTCATCCCTCGGATTTGGAGCCCAGATATCCGGCCCGACCCCCGGACATCCAGCCATCCTGGAAATCCGGCCATTAGCCCGGACATCCGGCTCCTAGAGCACATTTTCGCGCAAGTTTCTAGACATCAGGCCCCGGAAATCCGGCCCGACCCCCGGATGTCCGCCCCCTGGGATTTCAGCTTTCTCCGTTTCACCGTTTTGACTATAACTAATTCATGCGGAGTCCGTTGACGTTCTTTAGCTCGTTTTGAAGCTCTTGACACCCCCCTTCCCACAAAAATACCACCAACATCATTTGACTCCATCAAATTTTGTTAATTGTTGCATCTTTACTTAAGGCTTCCACCACAACATCCGCATAACCACCACCGACTTCCGCAACCTAACCCATTTTGTTCCATATAGCATTAGTGGTTGTTTGAGTTGTGATTTGAGTCTCCTAAGGTGTTTAGGCTACTTAGGGATGGTTGCTTCTTCATCAACCACCGCCACCATTTCCACATAACCTTGCCCACCATACATTGCCACCGCAACTTAACCCATTTTGTTTGTGTTATGAGTTGTGTCTCCTAAGGTGTTTCGGCTACTTAGGGACGACAACTTCAACTTTGACACGTGTATATCCCGTCATCCCACTTCAGCATTGCCAAGTGCAAACCACCACCGCTTTACCGCTACCACCATGTTGGCATTTGATGTTTGAGATTTTGAGTTCGCGGTTTTTCCGTTTCCTAAGGTGTTTTGGATACTTAGGGACGAGACTCCATCATCTTGGTTTCTACATCAAGATCACCGCCACTCATCATCGCCAAGGACGGTAACCTCCATATCATCTTGGTATCGTGGTATCCCTCCATTGTATATTCCCCTTGCCATTACATTGTTAACCCCTAGCCCATTTTGCGTTACTTGCCTATCGAGACTAGCCATTTGAGTATTGCCGGCAATGTTACTTGTGCACATTAGTGATCATACTTCCCATAGCATATATACCATATCATCGTGGTGCATATATTGCTATCATATCTTGTGTCACAAGTTTGTTCCCGCATATACACAATTGCTATCTTGGTTTGTGCATCGTGCAAAAGTGGCCATACAAAAAAAAGAAATAAAGCTTTTAAGCAAAAGAAAGAGAGCAAAGAAGCTTGTAAGCAAGTGCCATAACATCATACCACATTGCATATAAGATTGTCATATCCGATCATCTTGGATCATCTTGAGAGAAACACCGGGAACCATACATACATAGCATACTTGGGATAGAAGTTTATACATTTTGCATCTTATAGGTTGTGCACAAGTGTCGTATCCGCCTATTGAGCAATCGTGCTAGCGTCTCTCTTGAGTTGTGCAAGACGAGCGTTTCCGTGGATTCCACATTTTGTGCTCATTCCTTGGTTGCACGACCCCATTTATCTATCCGTGTGTGTGTTTCCGTGTGCCATTCTTTGCTATTGGTCCATTTGTTTCACTTGCGAATTTGTGAATCTCTTTCAACATTATTGACTCTTGCTAACATTTTGCATTAAATTTTGTGCCACTATCCTCACCGAGCTCCACCATAAACTTTTACTTGTGTTAGAACTGACAAGGATTGGTACCAATAGTGCTATTTCATTGTCCGCATTTGAGTGAACTTGATTCATTGTCAACATCGGTCAAGGTACATTGGTATAAGTTCTTCTCTTTCTCCCACTCATATTTGCTAGAGTCTTGTGATGGATAAGCAAGGCATTTCATCTCCGGTCTACGACAACAACGCCGGCATGAACAACTACATCAAAAAGTGTCCATCTACGATCTACAACGACAAATGCAAGGCGCACAATCAAGATTGCGAGAGCGCATCGAGAACATCTCCATCGACATTCGTCACTCCGAAGCAAGGAAAAGGGACTACATCAACAAGAAGCTTTCCGCACATAAAGAGGAGCAAGATTCAAGGATGGAGTAGATTATAGCCTTGATCAAGTCTTCTTCCCCTTCGTCATCTTCAATGCGGCGACATTCAAGCCACAAGTCTACGGAGCACGGAAACGATGCAAGTGCAAATCGTCCTCGTCCACATCTACATGGCGACCACCATCATGTTCGTGATCCACATCGTCATGAAGGGCAAGTCACCTCCAAGGAACATGTGCATGACGACGGCGAACGACATCTACTACGAGCTCAAGCACGACAACGACATCATCATCATCACAAAGATGCTCCACAAGCGCAAATGCACAAGTCTCAACAAGCCCTACTTCACGCCAAGTCCAAGCTTCATGAGCACAAAAGGAGAACGCGAGACAACAACCACCAAGACGGCGCTACGGCTACAACAACCACTTTGGAATCTTCGCCAAGTGCTACCAAGGCATCTTCGCCTTTGGACGTACGACATCTTCGCCTACTTCCCACGTGTACGCCTACATCGACTTCATCAAGTCCAAGGCGACTACCTACGAGCGAGGGTGACACTTCCACCTTCCGAAGCCCTTCAAGAAAGATGGCCGAGCATGGGAAACTCCCATCGGTCATGGAGACAAGCTACGAGGTGCCACATCATATGGGCCTCCAACACCAAGACGGTGGCAAGACGGTCGAGCAAGGGCCATCCCCTTCGACCAAGGCGACGAGTGCGAACCTTTTCAACAACATGAAGATGGCGCCCATATTGGACTCATACTCCGAGTCAAGCTATGCGACTGCGCATGGAGGCATTTGCACCAACATCTCTCCGACACCCACATATGAAGAGATGCCCCAAGTGCCATGTGAGGAGAGCCACCACCACATGAGTGACATGAGTGACTCCACCATACGTGACATTGAGAGCATTTCCCATGAGAAGATGAGTGTGACCACCACTAGCCCCACACATCAGAGCATGCCACACATCCTATGTGAGGTTGAGCGCCATTCGAGTGACTCCACCAACCATATGAGTGAGAGCATCCTTGAGGGAGTGAGTGAGCCACAACACTTAGCGAGTGAGGTAGTTGACATGACATGTGAGGACACTATGATTTCTAATGGCTTAACCTCTACTCCTAGTGCGTTTTCTTCTTTGGTGCTAGGTCTCCTACATGACGACATGCCTACCCTAGACGAGTCCATCCCTCCAATGGAGACGACGATGGCCATGGTGGACGATGATGCACCCCCACATGGTTCCATCAAGATGAAGATGACAACGAGTGGATCTTCAACACCTCACCAACAACACATGAGCGACGCTCCAAAGGTAACATAGGTGATGGTGCTTCTCTTGTCCCACTACTGGACTCTCTAGACATTGATTGCTTCCATGATGTTGACCCACCTATTCCCATGCTTCATGCTAGTGAGACTTCTTCATGCCTTGACTTACCCATTTATGATGAATATGATGATGAGCATGTTGAGTTTCCTAGTTATGATCCTATGCTCCATAGGATATCTTGTGAAAATTCTATTGGTCACATTATGTTTGATAATCCTTTGAACTTGTCATATGCTATGAGTGAGATATCCCATATTGCATCATTACAATCTCAACATAGTAACTATGCATGCCCCATTAAAATAAACCCTATTTGCACTTATGGCATAGATGACGAGATGATGGTCATTGGCTTTTGCTTCTCTTGTGATGATATTGCCATGCTTCCTTTACATGATTTGCGCAATTCCTCTTGATAGAGGCAAAGGTGTCCCATCTTTCGATGAGATGATGGATATCACTTTGGTGGAAATCGACTTTGACGATCCGACTACGAATGTGCGAGGACGTCGCGCCTTAGCAATCGCTAAACCAACTCCAAGAGGTTATTGACCACGCCGGAGCATGATCAACCTGACCACAAAGGTTTGTTTCCTGTAGGCAAACGAAGAACAAGCAAGAAACTAAAATTGCAATCTGGATATTGCGAATATAAGAGGAAAGCTTTATTGATCAAGGTGGGGTTCTGTGACGTCTTTGTCTGGTCGTTGAACACAAACAAAGTACGCGAAGTTGCAGCTATGGCGAACTTTTAATCCAAACAAAACCCAAAGTCTAAACGATGCCCTAAGGGCTATATATATATATGGAGGAAGAGGGGGGGGGAATTTCGTGGCCCTTGGTGGAGGGGTCCGAAATCAACCCTATCTCTTGTTTCCCCACACATACGAACTCTAAAAATAGCCTATACTTATGTATTTCGAAATTACATGGGCCTGGCCCAATAATAAGGTGACGCAGCACCTAGAATAACCTCGGGACCAAAGTTATGAAGTGGTATCCTGTATATTTCGTCCAAGGCTTCAAAGTCCTGAAATCATCACTTGTAACTCTGTTCTTGTTCCTCTTGCGCATGCCATCATCTCCATGCTTGTTCTTGCTCCAATGTTCATCCTTCTCCAAGCTAGGCCCTTCATTTGTAAGCAAAACAAATGTATCCAATTTAGGCAGCATCATATTCTCATGAACATTAGAATCATTACCAAGAAACGAAAGTACCTGGTAATTTAGTTGGCGTGCGCGAGCTCTAGTAATTGGTCCAGTTTGTATAGCAACAGGGGCTATGGGTGTAACAATGGTATTGATGTCCTCATCATCCTCCCCTTCTTGAAATGAAGTTGTCCTTGACGGAAGTTCATCTTCCTCACCCAAATAAGGCTTCAAATCTGTAATGTTAAAAGTGGGACTAACCCCAAAATCTGCAGGCAGCTCAATTTTATATGCATTATCATTTATTTTCTCCAACACCTTAAAGGGACCATCAACACGTGGCATTAGCTTTGATTTGCGCAAATCAGGAAATCTATCCTTATGCAAATGTAACCAAACAAGATCTCCAGGTGCAAACATAACATGTTTTCTACCCTTATCTCCAGCAAGTTTATATTTAGCATTCATACGCTCAATGTTTTCCTTAGTTAACTCATGCATTTTTAAAATCAATTCAGCACGTTCTTTAGCATCAAAATTAACCTTCTCCGAAGATGGAAGAGGCAACAAATCAATAGGTGCACGAGGTAGGAAACCATACACAACTTCAAAAGGGCACATCTTAGTAGTAGAATGCAATGAACGATTATAAGCAAACTCAATATGAGGCAAGCATTCCTCCCACATTTTCTTATTATTCTTCAAAACAGCCCTAAGCATAGTAGACAATGTTCTATTGACTACTTCAGTTTGTCCATCAGTTTGGGGGTGACAAGTAGTACTAAAAAGCAGTTTAGTCCCCAACTTAGCCCATAAACATCTCCAAAAGTGGCTAAGAAATTTAGTATCACGATCTGAAACAATAGTATTTGGCACACCATGCAAGCGAATAATTTCACGAAAGAACAAATCAGCAACATTAACAGCATCATCGCTTTTATGACATGGTATAAAGTGTGCCATTTTCGAGAATCTATCCACGACAACAAATATGCTATCCCTCCCCTT
>NW_025235223.1:0-6351 GCF_018294505.1 Triticum aestivum | reverse complement strand
GAGTGGTCCCACCTCATGGGCTGTGGGTTTATACTTTATAATTTCCTTTTGTGTGTTTTATATGTATTCATTATGTGAGCTCCAACATATGAGTATGATTATCTATGCTGTTTTTGTGGTGGATGTTTTGTCATGAGTTGAATAATTCCAATTTCATATATTATTTTTAGGGAAATTCCATACATTGCTGTTCATTTTGACTGTAAGATTAGCTTGTGAATGTCTATTGGATCTCTGATCTACTATTCTAATTATGCACAAATTACAGTGAGGAGTTAATAATGAGAACAATGTTTTCGCATAAGACAAGAGAGAACAATGTGTATTAGATGAAGTAGACGGAGGGGTACGATTAGCCTGGTGACAGAGAAGATTAAAGAACTTGTACCCGTTGGTATACTTTCTTGGTTCGTCTCACTGAGGATAAAAAGGGAGTTTTCTAGCTATCTCGGTCCAATGTGGAAAGATGTCAATATAAGATTCGGCATTTAAGACAATTCTTGTGGGGTTGGACTAAATGTGGGAGTGAGATTTAGGAATTGAAAAAAGAAAGGGTTTATCAATCCCATCAATGAGCTAGACATGAAAGCGGAGATGAATCCTCTTGATATCGACGACAAGTTGACTAAAACAGAGGCTGAGAAGAAGCTTGCAGAGAAGGGGAGATCAAATGAGCTCTAAGAGCTAAGGTACAACAGGTTGTTCAAAGGACAGTGATATTCAGTTTTTTCACCTAATTACGAATGAAAAACACAGGAAAAAGAAAATGTGTCCAATTTGAACAAGATGAGGGTACGATAGTAGGTCATGAGAACCTTAAATTGCACATCTCGAATTTCTATAAAATGCTCTTTGGGTGCCATTAGAGAATTTTGTATCCTTGGATGATGATACGTCGGGGGATATCCCACAACTTTGTACAGAAGAGAGTGCGGTGCTCAACATCCCTTTTGCGAAAAAGGAGGTGTTCGAGGCTATCGCGCAATGAAGAAGAATAAGCTACCCGGTCTAGATGTTTTTCTGGTGGTTCGCATTGCGCAATTCAAACCGGTTTGTTTGCTTAATGTTGGGTTTAAGATTTTTGTCAAAGTAGGGAGGAGGTCCCCTTTTTCTTTTCTACAGACACAAGCGTTCATATACACACGCATACACTCACCCATATGAATGCACACACGCACACCCTACCCCTATGAGCACCTCCAAAAGACTGAGCCAGCATATCATCTTGAAATTTACGAAGTCATCGTAGGCACCTCATCGTCGATGGGAACGCCTCCTCCCACTGAATGCGCATCGCCGGAAATCCTGAAATAAATCCAGGAATAAATGCGAGCACCAGGATTTGAACCCTGTTGTGCTGGGAATACCACAGTCCCTCTAACCATCCAACCACAGGTTGGTTCGCGAGGTCCCCGTTTTCTGGGACAAGATCAAGTGTGCGTACCCACTCTTTCATACCGTGGTCACCACTCCCACCTCACCAGCGACCCTCGGTCTTGTGAACTTAACCACAAGGTCGCCTCTTCCTACTCCCCCTCCTTGGTTGACTGGTCATTGCTTGCTGTATTGCCACTCCGATGACGCCGTCTCTATCTGCTCCGCCGCCGTCATCGGCATATCATTGCTGTTTTGAGATTTTATAGAAATCTTATGGACGCAACTCTGAAAATGTTTGATATCCGTCCCAATCTGCATGGTCACCACCCCAACTGCGCTCACCAATAAACAAAACTCTTGCCACATGCATGCTACTTCTCCGACCAGCGCCACATTCTTTGTCTGAAGTGCAGTATTCATTCTATTCTTTGACTGGTGTGGTCTGAACACTGAACTACTAGTACAGTCGTCGTCCTCGCGTGGTGGTTTGAACGGCCACGTTCCTCAGTTTTCATGTCCTTATTGATGTCTTCTTCACTCGTCGTTTTGACTCGATGAGCGCACGTGTTGGTAGTTCACTTCACTGGGAGAGCGAGGATATATAAGCGGCATCTGGATAAGCGGCTTGTTTGGAGACAGTCATCACACACACACCAACCTGCTCTTGGCACACCGCTGAGCAACCATCAAGCAGCCCTTTGCCTACCTAGTTAGCGAGAGTGAGAATCAATGGCATCCCGGCTGGAGCTGCTCATGTCGCAGGGGATGCGACTGTGGAGCTATCTCACCTCCTCATCCGCCTCTGCAGCAGGAACCGGAGTTGCTCTTGCATCCTCCGTTACTCTTGCCAGTTCCAGAAGCCAACCTCCGCACCGGAACCGTGACCCCCCAAGAAACAGGGCAAACGCGCCCGGGAGGGCCCCCAAGAAACAGTTTGCATGCAGAGGATTCTCTAATTCTCTGACGCGCAGCCGCTTGTAGGATCCTGCTAAGTTGAGCTGCCATGTTGATTTTCACTTCGATGCAGGAAACATGTCATAGTAATGATTGTGTGTGCTGCTCGAGTCGAATTAATCAAGAAATGTGCAGTTCAGTCTTTTGTTTTGAAAAGGATGTGTAAGCTAGTGAACTTTGCCGCTGTGCGTCGCGTGTTGGTTCTCTGTTACAGATCGTATCAAACCTGTCTGTACCTCATATATGTTCTTCTTTATCAGAAAGAAAAATACTCGTATATGTTCTGTGTAAATCAGCCTCTCGGTTGGAGGAACGACCATGTGTGCTGTGGATGAATGTGAGGTTGTTCATTTTCACCCACCTGAGCTCGATTCTATTGCAAGCGAACGTACGCCTTGCCACGCTGTTTTTATTCCACGAAAAGCAAAAAAGGAGATTATATACATCTCAAAACAGCCATGCTTTATATATAAAGCAATCATCATGTCCAAACATCAAGTTCAACCGACGAAAAGAAAAAAATAAGTTTGCCAGGCAACATCACAAACATGCTCAAAGATGTGTCCTACCACACACAAAGATCATGCCCTGCAACTGAACATGGTACAGTCATAGCCTTGTCAAACTAGGAGTATTAATCCCATGAGAGACTCCCACGAGTCTAGGGTTTCCCCACCTCCCCTGTCGTCGTCGATCTGCCTTGTCTTCTATTGCCTTAGGGCCATAGAGGCGTGGTGGATCTCAATTGCCCGTGGGTGGGCTCCTGCTTTGTTTTAGGGTGTTTTTAGTCTGTTTAGTGTTTGTATCATGCTCAGAAAGGCGAGACGGCGGCGACTCCCTGAAGATGGAATAAGGTGCTCCCCACTTAGCCCCCATTTCGGCGACGAATCTTGCGTCATCGGTGAGCGTGTGGAGGTGGTCTCCGATGGATCACACGGGATTCGGCCGGTGTTTGTCTTCATTGGATCCATGTGGATCGGGTCTTCATTGGGGCCTTAGCACGGCAACTTCTCGGTTCTACTATGACAAGATTCGCTCGACTTCTTTAAAGGAGGGGCGATGACGGCGACAAGCCTTCAGCTCATTCCAGTGCTTATAGTCATTGCTAGGTGGTCGACAAACATGAATAGATTGAAGTTTTGTTTAAAAAGAATACTTATATATTGCTAGGTGGTCGACAAAGTTGAATAGATTGCTAGGTTGTTACTTACGGTGTTCTTTGTATTGACATAATATTTGATGAATAGATTCAAGTTTTGTTTAAAAGGAATACATGTATATGTTTCTATTGACGAGGCACCGAGTTCCAGGCGCTGCTTCAGAGTTCGTATTAGCAGACTGTAACACTATTTGTAAGGAATAAAACTCATGCTCAAACTCGTATATCCGCCTGCCGCTCCTTCACCCAGCTCTCCCAACACAAGGGAAGGGCATCTCCACGAGCGCCCGCGCCCACAACCTGCTCGTCCAGAAGAGAACGCCGGCAGGCTGGCCGGCCACCCCGCTATCGCCCACGCCCTCGAGCAGCGTCAGCGCGGCGACCCTCCCTTACCGAGCAAGTGTTGGCATTCCTTTTGGCCGCGGCGAGGTCGAGCGTGGATGGCACGGTGAGGGCGCCTCTGAGGACTTTGGATGGTGCCGGTGGCCCGTGCCTATCGCTGGTGAAGGCGTTGGCCTCCATCAGCAAGTCCGACGCGGCCGTGTGGGTGATCGAGGAGGGCCAGCTACTAAAACGTCATGTTGGCGGTAAGGTGACAGGCCGGCGACTTCCAGGGCGCCCGCTAGGTGTTCGATGAAATGAGTAAGGGGAGCTACTACGCAATGCCAACTCCTGGAACTACCTCCTCGGTGGGCTGCTCAAGAATGGCAGAGCCACCGAAGCGTGCGACCTCCTTGAGGCCATGGAGAGGTCTTAAGTAAGAACTAAGAACCTGATGAAGTCCAGAAATAATTGACGTACGATGTTCTCACACACCACGCCTGAAAAGTAGTGAAGATGGATTCGGCAAGACGGCAGATGTTCATGGAATGCTGACGCCGAGGATCACAATCCACACATCAAGGGGTATGTTTATACCAGGAGAATCGAAGATGCTTACGAGTATGTCAAGGCTATGAGAACCAGTGATAAGCACTCCACAAACAGGAAGTGCAGCCTGCTCACATGCTGTTTCGCAAATCTGAGACGATCATTGAGGCGGGAAGTCTCCTGCATGAGTTGATGGGAAGGACCTCACACGCCTGACTATTCTGCTTATGTTAAGAGTTTCCAAAGATTTGGACAATAAGGGAAGGGGAGATCTGTCTGATGAATAGGAGTCCTTGTTTCAGAAACTTGCTTGTCCATATAAGATATTTATGTCCCAGTTTTGCCCTTCACTCACTGGGAAATCAGGTCTGGAACACTGATTTATTTTGAGCTCTTATTCAGTCATCTAAGTGAAACTTGCTTGTCCATATAAGATATTTATGTCCCAGTTTTGCCCTTCACTCACTCCTCTCAACCCCATGTATGAGTAAATGACTTGCTGTTAATCAGAAGGACATGTTTCCTACTTCGTATAGATGAGTAAAACATACACTAGCACTAGCACATACATATACACTATTGGAATTCTGTCCTACGCCGAGTGCCACGGACACTCGGCAAAGGGCTGAAAACTGCCGGCAAAGCCTTTGCCGAGTGTCACCCTCGGCAAAAGCCACCCGGTGTACACCTCTTCGGCAAACAGGAGTTTGCCGGGAGCCAGAACACGGACACTTGGCAAAGACTTTGCCGAGAGCCAAACAGTACCACTCGGCAAAATAAAGTAGCTAACGGATAGCAGACGGTGACGGCAGTTCCTGGCACGTGGGACCAGGGGCCATCTTTGCCGAGTGCCCCTCTCGGCAAAGCCAGCCAGTAGGTGGCCGACACGTGTCAGCTCCTGACACGTGGGACCAGGTGAACAGGCGGAGGGCCATCTTTGCCGAGTGACCCTCTCGGCAAAGACAGCCAATAGGTGGCCGACACGTGTCAGCTCCTGACACGCGGGACCAGGCGAACAGGCCGAGTGCCATCTTTGCCGAGTGCCCCGCTCGACAAAGATAGCCAGTAGGTGGCCGGCACGTGTCAGCTCCTGACACGTGGGACCAGGCGAACAAGCCAAGGTCCATCTTTGCCGAGTTCCCCGCTCGGCAAAGACAGCCAATAGGTGGCCGACACGTGTCAGCTCCTAACACGTGGGACCAGGCGAACAGGCCGAGGGCCATCTTTGCCGAGTGCCCCTCTCGGCACAGCCAGCCAGTAGGTGTCCGACACGTGTCAGCTCCTGACACATGGGACCAGGCGAACAGGCTGAGGGCCATCTTTGCCGAGTGCCACTCTCGGCAAAGAGTGCCACCTTTGCTGAGGGTGGCTCTCGGCAAACGCTATGTTTGCCGAGTGTGACTCCCGGCAAACTCAGCCAATAGGGGAGGGCCACGTCACTTCTCCTAAAAGCCGTGATTTTTTTTTGCCGGGAGCCACCGTCGGCAATTCTTTTTCCTTTACCGAGAGCCCTCTCGGTAAAGTTGCCAGGAGGGCTACAGGTTATTATCCTTTACCGAGAGGCCTCTCGGTAAAAGTGCCAGGAGGACTACAGGTTGTTATCCTTTACCGAGGGCCCTCTCGGTAAAGGGTGCGTTCTGGTCTAGTTTCACAGTCATTGCCGAGGGCCGCCCTCGGCAATGGTGTGCCCAGGAGCCTTTTTTTTCCTGTTTCTGTTTCTTTCCTGCAGCGAAACATATACAGCAGCAGCATATAGTTCTATCACACATAGAACATGTCACATATAGGAATCATTGAACAAAAGAAGCAATGATTGATTCTGAAAAACATTCCACATAAAAGCAATAGTGCATCAAAGCAATAGACCACAAGTTTACAAGTCTCAAGATGCAAGAGTTCTCAACATACAAGGAACAATTTCAAACATAACATGAAGTTCACACGATTTTGGAGATCGGAGTGATAACATCGACATTAGAAGGCATCATTCC
>NW_025235222.1:0-6351 GCF_018294505.1 Triticum aestivum | reverse complement strand
CCTCGGGAGGGTCCTCTTGGTACCTAATCATGCACAACATTCCGGATTGAGGTAGCAGCCATGTCTCGAGAGGATCATATGAGATATCATTAAGGAGAGAAGTCACCTCGGTCTCGAGAGCTCTAGCTCGTGCTCTAGTCATGGGTCCTCTTGGTGCTTGGTGAGACGATGGAAGGTCCATGGGGATGACCGAAGGATGCTCCGCATCACCATGTATCCCCCTCTCACTTACCCCTTCGTGGGCTAGCACTATATATACCCCCCCACCCCCTCCTAGTTAGGGTTAGCATTGGTTTAGCTCATATTTTGTGTGAGAGCCTTGCTCATACACTTGGTTACTTCTCCGCGGAGCTCACGACCTCTTCGGAGAAGATCCCCCAAGCGGATTCAAGACCCCCTCAAGGGAAGACAATCAAGACCTCCTCATGGAGAAGAACGGCTACCTTTGTATCTTTCCTTTGTTGATTTTGAATCTTGTGCTACCTTATGTGTTCGGTAATCTAGCCCTTGTGTGATCGATACTTGTCGGATGAGTGATTCTCTCGTTTCTCCCCATGTTTTCCCTTGTGTTTTCCGCACATTCTTCGTGTTTTCCCGTAGGATCCACTCCAAACATGAAAGATCGGCCTCATAGGGATCCTCCCTACATCATCTTGGTATCATGAGCCATGTTGATCACGTTTTTGGAGCCCCTACCCCTCTTTTTCTAGCTTGATTTTGTTGATTTCGTCCTAAATCCGAAAATTCCCACCAAAAAATAGCCCCAATTTTTTTTTGTGATTTGTTGGTTTGATGATGTTTTGTTGATTTTGATCCATGGATTTTCTTGGTTTCAAGTGGATCTAGCTTTCCCCCAAGTTTCCCCACCTTCCATCCACGAAATCCATCAAATTTTGCACCCAAAATCATTAATTTCCACCCCAAAATCGAGTTCCTCGAGTTCATCCCTCGGATTTGGAGCCCAGATATCCGGCCCGACCCCCGGACATCCAGCCATCCTGGAAATCCGGCCATTAGCCCGGACATCCGGCTCCTAGAGCACATTTTCGCGCAAGTTTCTAGACATCAGGCCCCGGAAATCCGGCCCGACCCCCGGATGTCCGCCCCCTGGGATTTCAGCTTTCTCCGTTTCACCGTTTTGACTATAACTAATTCATGCGGAGTCCGTTGACGTTCTTTAGCTCGTTTTGAAGCTCTTGACACCCCCCTTCCCACAAAAATACCACCAACATCATTTGACTCCATCAAATTTTGTTAATTGTTGCATCTTTACTTAAGGCTTCCACCACAACATCCGCATAACCACCACCGACTTCCGCAACCTAACCCATTTTGTTCCATATAGCATTAGTGGTTGTTTGAGTTGTGATTTGAGTCTCCTAAGGTGTTTAGGCTACTTAGGGATGGTTGCTTCTTCATCAACCACCGCCACCATTTCCACATAACCTTGCCCACCATACATTGCCACCGCAACTTAACCCATTTTGTTTGTGTTATGAGTTGTGTCTCCTAAGGTGTTTCGGCTACTTAGGGACGACAACTTCAACTTTGACACGTGTATATCCCGTCATCCCACTTCAGCATTGCCAAGTGCAAACCACCACCGCTTTACCGCTACCACCATGTTGGCATTTGATGTTTGAGATTTTGAGTTCGCGGTTTTTCCGTTTCCTAAGGTGTTTTGGATACTTAGGGACGAGACTCCATCATCTTGGTTTCTACATCAAGATCACCGCCACTCATCATCGCCAAGGACGGTAACCTCCATATCATCTTGGTATCGTGGTATCCCTCCATTGTATATTCCCCTTGCCATTACATTGTTAACCCCTAGCCCATTTTGCGTTACTTGCCTATCGAGACTAGCCATTTGAGTATTGCCGGCAATGTTACTTGTGCACATTAGTGATCATACTTCCCATAGCATATATACCATATCATCGTGGTGCATATATTGCTATCATATCTTGTGTCACAAGTTTGTTCCCGCATATACACAATTGCTATCTTGGTTTGTGCATCGTGCAAAAGTGGCCATACAAAAAAAAGAAATAAAGCTTTTAAGCAAAAGAAAGAGAGCAAAGAAGCTTGTAAGCAAGTGCCATAACATCATACCACATTGCATATAAGATTGTCATATCCGATCATCTTGGATCATCTTGAGAGAAACACCGGGAACCATACATACATAGCATACTTGGGATAGAAGTTTATACATTTTGCATCTTATAGGTTGTGCACAAGTGTCGTATCCGCCTATTGAGCAATCGTGCTAGCGTCTCTCTTGAGTTGTGCAAGACGAGCGTTTCCGTGGATTCCACATTTTGTGCTCATTCCTTGGTTGCACGACCCCATTTATCTATCCGTGTGTGTGTTTCCGTGTGCCATTCTTTGCTATTGGTCCATTTGTTTCACTTGCGAATTTGTGAATCTCTTTCAACATTATTGACTCTTGCTAACATTTTGCATTAAATTTTGTGCCACTATCCTCACCGAGCTCCACCATAAACTTTTACTTGTGTTAGAACTGACAAGGATTGGTACCAATAGTGCTATTTCATTGTCCGCATTTGAGTGAACTTGATTCATTGTCAACATCGGTCAAGGTACATTGGTATAAGTTCTTCTCTTTCTCCCACTCATATTTGCTAGAGTCTTGTGATGGATAAGCAAGGCATTTCATCTCCGGTCTACGACAACAACGCCGGCATGAACAACTACATCAAAAAGTGTCCATCTACGATCTACAACGACAAATGCAAGGCGCACAATCAAGATTGCGAGAGCGCATCGAGAACATCTCCATCGACATTCGTCACTCCGAAGCAAGGAAAAGGGACTACATCAACAAGAAGCTTTCCGCACATAAAGAGGAGCAAGATTCAAGGATGGAGTAGATTATAGCCTTGATCAAGTCTTCTTCCCCTTCGTCATCTTCAATGCGGCGACATTCAAGCCACAAGTCTACGGAGCACGGAAACGATGCAAGTGCAAATCGTCCTCGTCCACATCTACATGGCGACCACCATCATGTTCGTGATCCACATCGTCATGAAGGGCAAGTCACCTCCAAGGAACATGTGCATGACGACGGCGAACGACATCTACTACGAGCTCAAGCACGACAACGACATCATCATCATCACAAAGATGCTCCACAAGCGCAAATGCACAAGTCTCAACAAGCCCTACTTCACGCCAAGTCCAAGCTTCATGAGCACAAAAGGAGAACGCGAGACAACAACCACCAAGACGGCGCTACGGCTACAACAACCACTTTGGAATCTTCGCCAAGTGCTACCAAGGCATCTTCGCCTTTGGACGTACGACATCTTCGCCTACTTCCCACGTGTACGCCTACATCGACTTCATCAAGTCCAAGGCGACTACCTACGAGCGAGGGTGACACTTCCACCTTCCGAAGCCCTTCAAGAAAGATGGCCGAGCATGGGAAACTCCCATCGGTCATGGAGACAAGCTACGAGGTGCCACATCATATGGGCCTCCAACACCAAGACGGTGGCAAGACGGTCGAGCAAGGGCCATCCCCTTCGACCAAGGCGACGAGTGCGAACCTTTTCAACAACATGAAGATGGCGCCCATATTGGACTCATACTCCGAGTCAAGCTATGCGACTGCGCATGGAGGCATTTGCACCAACATCTCTCCGACACCCACATATGAAGAGATGCCCCAAGTGCCATGTGAGGAGAGCCACCACCACATGAGTGACATGAGTGACTCCACCATACGTGACATTGAGAGCATTTCCCATGAGAAGATGAGTGTGACCACCACTAGCCCCACACATCAGAGCATGCCACACATCCTATGTGAGGTTGAGCGCCATTCGAGTGACTCCACCAACCATATGAGTGAGAGCATCCTTGAGGGAGTGAGTGAGCCACAACACTTAGCGAGTGAGGTAGTTGACATGACATGTGAGGACACTATGATTTCTAATGGCTTAACCTCTACTCCTAGTGCGTTTTCTTCTTTGGTGCTAGGTCTCCTACATGACGACATGCCTACCCTAGACGAGTCCATCCCTCCAATGGAGACGACGATGGCCATGGTGGACGATGATGCACCCCCACATGGTTCCATCAAGATGAAGATGACAACGAGTGGATCTTCAACACCTCACCAACAACACATGAGCGACGCTCCAAAGGTAACATAGGTGATGGTGCTTCTCTTGTCCCACTACTGGACTCTCTAGACATTGATTGCTTCCATGATGTTGACCCACCTATTCCCATGCTTCATGCTAGTGAGACTTCTTCATGCCTTGACTTACCCATTTATGATGAATATGATGATGAGCATGTTGAGTTTCCTAGTTATGATCCTATGCTCCATAGGATATCTTGTGAAAATTCTATTGGTCACATTATGTTTGATAATCCTTTGAACTTGTCATATGCTATGAGTGAGATATCCCATATTGCATCATTACAATCTCAACATAGTAACTATGCATGCCCCATTAAAATAAACCCTATTTGCACTTATGGCATAGATGACGAGATGATGGTCATTGGCTTTTGCTTCTCTTGTGATGATATTGCCATGCTTCCTTTACATGATTTGCGCAATTCCTCTTGATAGAGGCAAAGGTGTCCCATCTTTCGATGAGATGATGGATATCACTTTGGTGGAAATCGACTTTGACGATCCGACTACGAATGTGCGAGGACGTCGCGCCTTAGCAATCGCTAAACCAACTCCAAGAGGTTATTGACCACGCCGGAGCATGATCAACCTGACCACAAAGGTTTGTTTCCTGTAGGCAAACGAAGAACAAGCAAGAAACTAAAATTGCAATCTGGATATTGCGAATATAAGAGGAAAGCTTTATTGATCAAGGTGGGGTTCTGTGACGTCTTTGTCTGGTCGTTGAACACAAACAAAGTACGCGAAGTTGCAGCTATGGCGAACTTTTAATCCAAACAAAACCCAAAGTCTAAACGATGCCCTAAGGGCTATATATATATATGGAGGAAGAGGGGGGGGGGAATTTCGTGGCCCTTGGTGGAGGGGTCCGAAATCAACCCTATCTCTTGTTTCCCCACACATACGAACTCTAAAAATAGCCTATACTTATGTATTTCGAAATTACATGGGCCTGGCCCAATAATAAGGTGACGCAGCACCTAGAATAACCTCGGGACCAAAGTTATGAAGTGGTATCCTGTATATTTCGTCCAAGGCTTCAAAGTCCTGAAATCATCACTTGTAACTCTGTTCTTGTTCCTCTTGCGCATGCCATCATCTCCATGCTTGTTCTTGCTCCAATGTTCATCCTTCTCCAAGCTAGGCCCTTCATTTGTAAGCAAAACAAATGTATCCAATTTAGGCAGCATCATATTCTCATGAACATTAGAATCATTACCAAGAAACGAAAGTACCTGGTAATTTAGTTGGCGTGCGCGAGCTCTAGTAATTGGTCCAGTTTGTATAGCAACAGGGGCTATGGGTGTAACAATGGTATTGATGTCCTCATCATCCTCCCCTTCTTGAAATGAAGTTGTCCTTGACGGAAGTTCATCTTCCTCACCCAAATAAGGCTTCAAATCTGTAATGTTAAAAGTGGGACTAACCCCAAAATCTGCAGGCAGCTCAATTTTATATGCATTATCATTTATTTTCTCCAACACCTTAAAGGGACCATCAGCACGTGGCATTAGCTTTGATTTGCGCAAATCAGGAAATCTATCCTTATGCAAATGTAACCAAACAAGATCTCCAGGTGCAAACATAACATGTTTTCTACCCTTATCTCCAGCAAGTTTATATTTAGCATTCATACGCTCAATGTTTTCCTTAGTTAACTCATGCATTTTTAAAATCAATTCAGCACGTTCTTTAGCATCAAAATTAACCTTCTCCGAAGATGGAAGAGGCAACAAATCAATAGGTGCACGAGGTAGGAAACCATACACAACTTCAAAAGGGCACATCTTAGTAGTAGAATGCAATGAACGATTATAAGCAAACTCAATATGAGGCAAGCATTCCTCCCACATTTTCTTATTATTCTTCAAAACAGCCCTAAGCATAGTAGACAATGTTCTATTGACTACTTCAGTTTGTCCATCAGTTTGGGGGTGACAAGTAGTACTAAAAAGCAGTTTAGTCCCCAACTTAGCCCATAAACATCTCCAAAAGTGGCTAAGAAATTTAGTATCACGATCTGAAACAATAGTATTTGGCACACCATGCAAGCGAATAATTTCACGAAAGAACAAATCAGCAACATTAACAGCATCATCGCTTTTATGACATGGTATAAAGTGTGCCATTTTCGAGAATCTATCCACGACAACAAATATGCTATCCCTCCCCTT
>NW_025235221.1:0-6351 GCF_018294505.1 Triticum aestivum | reverse complement strand
GCCGTGTGAATAAGCCGCCTAAAAGAGAGGCGAGGATCTAGATCCAAATCACACCATCCTCCTTCCGCAAGTACTTATCAAAGCGCCTCTGACAAAAATCCATTCCATAATGGATAGTCGACGCGGCTCCTCCTCTCGCGATCCCAGCCCTCAGCTAGGAGATTCGAGGAGATGTTTAGTTCCACACAGCGAGCTAGTGATGCTCCAAACCGAGGGATATCTTCCCCCAGCCTTCATGGTTCCGGTTCGAGCCGGACTGGCCACCTACAGGGGTGGAAAGCAGGCGGAGAGCGTACCCAATCCCTCCAAAGGAGAGCGGGTATGCTTCGTCCCTTATCTAATAAGGGGACTCAGATTTCCCATACATCCATTTCTCCGGGGGCTCCTGGAGTTCTATGGACTCCAGCTTCACCACCTTACACCTGCCTCCATTTTGCACATCACGGGTTTTGTAGCTCTTTGCGAGCTGTTCTTGGGCATCGAGCCCCATTTTGCGCTGTGGAAGAGATTGGTTTGCCTTGTACCCTGTTCTCATGAAGGGTCGATATATCAAGTGGGCGGAGCCGAAATATGGCGCATCGCCGGCACCGGATATCTATCCGGAACCCCAAAGAAGACGTTCGAAGACTGGCCTTCGGAATGGTTTTATATGGAAGACGCCCCACTGCCAGATCCAGTTCGGATCGGCCTCCCGGAGTTCAGCAACGCTCCCTTGAAGAAACGCCTGAGTTGGCGCCCGTGGAGCCCTCAACGGGAAGATGATGGGAGCGTCCAATATCTAATGGGCCGGATAAGGTTACTGGCCCACTCCGGATTGACCATGATTGGAGTCATGGCCACGTGCATTATGCGAGGGGTGCAGCCGCTCCAATATAGGGGCCACCCCATGTGGGATTTCAACGGGGAGGATGACGCCTCCCGTCATGGCCGCAAGGGGCCGGGATCGGCCGCCGATCTGGTGAAGATCCTGTCTGGCTTGTACAAGGGGGAGAAGGAGGACTTCCTCCGCACGAGTCCATTGAATGGATTCTCCATGAATAACCCTCGGAGCAAGGTAAGCGGACGTTTATCTATCCAATCCATATTCCTAAAGTCAAGTGTCTCACATGTGATTTTGACGCAGGAGCTGCGCCGGGACGTGGAGGGCATACAAAGCCTGACTCCACAACCCGAGGATCCGGGATGATCCCTTGATTCGGCCTCCGAAGAGGATCCGGACATAAAGGTGGAGCTGATTGACGGGGTGTTCCACCAACTTAGCATGGACAATGCTCTAGTCGCCATTACGGCTGACTACCCCGGTTTATCTCCGGCTTCATAGGTGACTACGAATGGAGTCCTGACACCACTACTTGGTCCATGCTTATTTCTGACCACCGTGTACCAACGGTGCTTCGCAGGAGGCGCCTTTAAGGCGGGAAGCCGAACCCGCGGCGGCTGACCAACAAGGGTCAGTTCGGCCCAGCAGGCGGAAGAGGAGTGTGGCGCGAATCGAAACTTCGCCGCAACGGTACGGCGCACCGCCGTTTTTAAGGGAAAGATACCTAGGAGGTATATTAACGCTCATGATTTTTCCAGGAGGAAGAGCGCTCGCCGGACAGTGTCCGGAGAGGTTGCCAATCAAGCCTCCGCCAGCCATGCTCCAACGCGTGGTCCGGAAGGGGAAGCGAACACAAGGCATGAGCCGGATGCTCCTCCAACGGAGGATGCCGACAGGCTGTCCGCCACCAGGTGTGAGGTGGAGAGCGCCATGAATCACAGGCGCCGCCGGACGGTTCTTCGTGACGTGTGTTTCTCTCCGGAGGCACTGGGTGCCTTTAATGCGGGAGACGCGCACCTCCGTGCCGCTCTAGATGGTCTAACAGGAGCCACGGAGCAGTATGTGAAAGACATACGAGTGAGGAATTTTAATAGTTATATAGGCCAGTAGCCCCCGAGACTTAAAATAGTGAGAATAACTGATTTAAGGATCATTTGTCTATGCAGGATCTTACGGAGAAGAATACCTGTCTGTCCCAGGAGCTTCAAGAGTGCAAGGCCCAACTTGAGGCCACACTAGCCGCTGCAGGGGGAGCCACAGAGACCCCCTCTGGTAATACATACTTCAAAAAGATAAGTAGTTTATGAAGTGCGGCGTGTGCGTAAGTCTGACAATTAAATTGCAGAGGGTGCCAGACTGGAACCGGACAAGCAACATCTGCTACGCCAGCTGAAGGCTAGCGAGAAGGTGCTTATGAGGGTGCAGCAGGAGAGGAACAAACTCCAAGGTGCCAACACCCGTCTGGGCGAAGAACTAAAAGATGTTCGGGTCCAGCTGTCTGACTCTATAAAGGAGAATCGGCGGCTTCGTCGCGGCATTTACAGTAAGTGCTTGAGCAAACTCTTTTGAAAAAAAAGAGTTCGGCGAGGAAGTCGATTGAGAGAAATGTGTCTGTAGGTGTGCTCACGGGTCGTCCGGCGGAGGAAATGCCTGGTTCCACGGGTGACCTTCTTCCCGAGCTGCTGCAACTGCACAAACGTATTCGGCAGACAATGAGCGGCGTCGTCCAGGCCTTATGGCCGTCCGTCTCCCTACCCGAGGGTCTTGGAGAGCTTGCTGACAAGCTTCAGGGAGTACGGCAGCGCTTCCGTCTGTGGAAGATATCGGCCTGCCGTCAAGGTGCCAGAGAGGCCTGGGCCATGGTGAAGACGCGGTACACGAAGGTTGATCCAAACCACATGTCCGAGGTCGGACCCATGGGGCCTGATGGGAAGGAGATCCCTGTGAGCTTAATGTACGGCCAAGTAGAGTTGGCCGCGAAATATTCCCAATGGGACTGTAAACTAGACAACCTGTTAGATGGGATTGAAGAGGAGTTCAATCAGTCAATTTGATGATGTAATTTTAAAATGACATGTAAAATGCCTTCTAGCCAGATTGTAAATCGTTTGTCTTTGCGGACCTTTTAGCTTCAACATCGGGACCCAACAGTCCGGAGTGTGTCCGAATACCCTAACGGTTATAAAAACCGTGGCATGCATGGAGACCAGGCATAGGGGTCATTAGTGCTTTACCAGACAAGTGCCCAACTAGTTATGTTATATTACATGGTTAGTAAGAAACATCTTCCAGGGAGAATAATTCCGTTAGGGGTTCCTTTCCCTGGGAGGCATGCCCTAAGGTGCATGTCCGTACTGCGAAGAGAGCACAAAAAGCATCTGGGGGCAGCTAAATAAATAAGTAATAAATCATCTTTCAAGTCACCGACCGAATATTCCCTTAAGAACGCTAGCTTTCAGCTTCACCCAGTCTGAGGTACACATCCGGCTGACCCGGCAGTAACAATCGCAGAGGTGCTCCCTTTACCTCCTAGCCGAACAATCGGGAACGTAGGGGTAAGCACAGGAGCCAGGCAACCTAGCTTGGCCAAAACTTAAGTCATATCGATGCATATAATGGTGAATAAAAGGTACACGGGGAAGTATGACACATGTGTTGGGCATGAAGCCCGTATAAATAAGCTTCTGTTAAAGAAGCCCCCAGGTATAATGAGTGCGAGTAGGACATCAAGTGTGTGCGAACAATGCACGGATCAGCCCGTCAATGGCTTTTACTTAAAAGGGGGGATGAAGGAGGGGAACAAGAGACAGCGAAAATATAAAAGGTGGACGAAGGAGGGAGACGAACTCTGAGTCCGGCGCCAGGCGTAGAATCTTCGGAGACGGGCTGCGTTCCATGGGTTCGGCTCGAGTCAGTTGTGAGATGCGTTACGTAGACGGTATGCTCCGCCAGTCAGGACTTGATCAATGATGAAGGGACCTTCCCATTTGGGCTTAAGTTTGTCCTTTTTCTTGTCCGGCAGGCATAGAACAAGTTCGCCAACATTGTAAGTTTTGGCGCGTACTTCTCTGCTTTGATATCTTCGAGCCTGCTGCTGGTAGAATGCGGAACGAGCTTTTGCCACGTCCTGCTCCTCCTCTAAGGCGTCCAAACTGTCCTACCGATCCAACTCGGCTTCTCTTTCTTCGTACATGCGCACGCGAGGTGAGTCATGAATTATATCGCAGGGCAAAACTGCCTCTGCGCCGTACACCATAAAAAATGGTGTGAATCCGGTAGTGCAGTTCGGCGTGGTCCGCATCCCCCAGAGTACGAAGTCGAGCTCCTCTACCCAGTGCGTGTTAGATTCCGTGAGGGACCCCATTAATATAGGTTTGATGCCGCTCACGATTAGACCATTTGCTCGTTCGACTTGACCGTTAGTTTGGGGGTGATAGACTGAAGCGTAGTCGAGCCTGATGCCCATGTTTTTGCACCAGAGTTTAACCTCATCGGCCGTGAAATTCGTGCCGTTATCAGTGATGATGCTGTGGGGGATACCATAACGGTGTACTACCCCGGATATGAAGTCTATCATGGGTCCGGATTCGGCCGTTTTAACTGGCTTGGCCTCTATCCATTTGGTGAATTTGTCCACCATGACGAATAGGTATTTTTGCTTGTGGGTTCCCCCTTTAAGGGGTCCAACCATGTCAAGCCCCCAGACCGCGAACGGCCAGGTGATTGGTATAGTTTTGAGGGCGGTGGGTGGCATGTGGCTTTGATTAGCAAAGAGCTGGCAACCGACGCATCGTTGGACTAATTCATGAGCATCTGCCCGGGCAGTCGGCCAATAAAATCCTGCACGGAAGGCCTTGTCTACAAGGGCCCGGGCTGCGGCATGGTGCCCACCGAGTCCGGCGTGAATTTCAGCCAGGAGATTTCGCCCTTCCTCTTCGGAGATGCACCTTTGAAGGACTCCGGTTGTGCTTTTCTTATAAAGTTCTCCCGCATGGACCTTCTAGGCTTTAGATCGCCGAACTATGCAGTGGGCCTCATTTTGGTCTTCGGGAAGTTCCTGTCTACTTAAGTAGGCTAGGAATGGTTCCGTCTGCGGGGCAATTACTGCCATTATTTCGTGGGCTGAGGGTGTTATTTCATTGGCTGAGCCACCGACTGTGTCAGAATGTTCCGTGTTGGGCGGCGCAGTTGGTACCGGGTTGCTATTTCTGGACTCCTCTTCCCATAGTACGGATGGCTTAAAGAGCCGCTCCAGGAAGATGTTTGGAGGGACGGCGTCGCGTTTTGCACCGATGCGCGCCAACACGTCGGCTGCCTGGTTATTATCCCGGGCTACATGGTGGAATTCGAGTCCTTCGAACCGAGTTGACATTTTTAAGACAGCGTTACGATAGGCTGCCATTTTCGGATCCTTGGCGTCAAAGTCTCCATTTACTTGCGATATTGCGAGGTTTGAATCCCCGCGCACCTCTAGGCGTTGAATACCCATGGAGATTGCCATCCGGAGACCATGTAGAAGGGCCTCGTATTTGGCTGCATTGTTGGAGTCCGTGTACATTATCTGAAGTATGTATTGGACTGTGTCTCCGGTTGGGGACGTCAGTACGATGCCAGCCCCCAAGCTGGCCAACATTTTGGAGCCGTCAAAATGCATGATCCAATTGTAGTATGCGCCGTACTCTTTAGGGAGTTCGGCTTCGGTCCATTTGGCGATGAAGTCAGCCAAAACTTGTGACTTTATAGCTCGCCTTGGTTTGTAGGTTATGTCAAATGGTAAGAGCTCAATGGCCAATTTTGCAATCCTGCCCATCGCGTTGCGGTTGTTTATAATGTCGTTGAGAGGTACATCAGAGGCCACTGTAATCGAGCACTCTTGAAAGTAGTGTGGCAGCTTCCAGGATGCCATGAACACCGCGTACGCTATCTTTTGATAATGTGGATAGTGGGACTTGCATGGAGTTAAGACAGTGGATACGTAGTACACTGGTTTTTGAAGAGGGAACTTGTGTCCTTCTGTTTCTCGTTTGACGACGAGCGCTGCGCTGACAACTTGATGTGTTGCCGTGATATATAATAACATTGGTTCGCCTAGGTTGGGCGCGGCCAGGACCGGATTTGTTGCTAATATGGCCTTTATTTCTTCGAGTCTGGCCGTGGCAGCATCCATCCACTCAAAGTGTTCGGTGCGCCCGAGGAGGCGATAGAGAGGCAATGCCTTTTCTCCCAAACAGGAGATGAAGCGGCTTAGAGCCGCCACGCATCCAGTCAGTTTTTGTATTTGTTTGAGGTCTTTTGGGATATCCAATTGTGACAGAGCTCGGATCTTGGCTAGGTTTGCTTCAATTCCTCTACCCGATACAATGAAGCCCAGGAGCTTTTTGGCTGGTACGCCGAAAACGCATTTTTCCGGGTTGAGCTTAATGTCATATGCTCGCAGGCGAATGTGAGCCTCAAATCGTCTACTAGAGTTTCGACGTGTTTGGTCTTAACGACCACATCGTCTACGTATGCCTCCACTGTTTTGCCGATCT
>NW_025235220.1:0-6352 GCF_018294505.1 Triticum aestivum | reverse complement strand
GATTCACCTTCAAATTCGTCCGGAGCGTTGAGATATCGACGAAACAATCAGACGCTGCAGCAGAATCCGAGTCAAACAACAAGTCCAAAGGTGTTGCATCACCTCCACTTGGCCCATTGGCCTTGTACGACCTAGGGTTGGTTTTAGGATGCCTTGGGACATTCTCCCACCTCCTTGGCCGCCACCCCTTCCTCCTATATAAGTAGATCCATCTAGTAGCTTTTTCCTGGGGGATTTGTTTAGTTAAAAGTTAGCCATTGCAACTTCGTGTTCTTCGTTTGTGTCCAACGACCAGACCAAGACCGCTTCCGGATCCCCACCATTATCAATACTTCATATATATATGCAATATTTAGATTGCTTTATCATATTCTTGCTCGTTCTTCGATTGCTTGCAGGAATAGACCTTCGTGGTCAGGCTGACCGTGCTTCCGGCATGGTCAGTAACCTCAGGAGATTGGTTTAGCGATTGCTTAGGCGCAACGTCGTGCACTTTTGTAGTCGGATCGTCAAAGTCGTCACCACCAAATCGATAGTTATCATCTCATCGAAAGATCAGGACACCCTCGCCTCTATCAGGCACAAGTATAACGGGAACCGCACAAGGGCTTCAGCTTTCACGTACATGACCGTTGTCGATTAGTTGTTGTACTTGCCGTTGAATCTCCTTGGTTTCTTCGGGATTGACACGATATGGAGCTTTGTTTGGAAGTGGTGCTCCGGGGATGAGGTCGATTCGATGCTCAATGCCTCGTAGTGGAGGTAGACCCGGAGGTAGCTCATCGGGGAAAACATCGTGGAATTCCTGCAAAAGAGATTGAAACACTAAAGGTAGCTCGTGAGAAGTGTTAGTTGTTGGCTCTCCATCCTTGCACACAAGGACAAAGTGCATCACACTCGATGGGTTCTCACACACTTCTCTCATCTCACTTTTGGTGGCAAATAGGATGAGGTTTTTCTCTCTAGGCGAAGAGGCGCTCAAGTTTGGCTTGTGGCTCTGATAGAGGCGAGGGTGTCCCGATCTTTCGATGAGATGATAACTATCGATTTGGTGGAGACGACTTTGACGATCCGACTACAAACGTGCAACGAAGTTGTGCCTTAGCAATCGCTAAACCAACTCCGAGAGGTTATTGACCACGCCGGAGCACGACCAACCTGACCACGAAGGTCTATTCCTGCAAGCAATCGAAGAACAAGCAAGAATATGATAAAAGCAATCTGAATATCGCGAATATGTATGAAGTATTGATAATGGTGGGGATCCGAAAAGTGGTCTTGGTCTGGTCGTTGGACACAAACGAAGCACACGAAGTTGCAATGGCTAACTTTTAACTAAACAAATCCCAAGGAAAAGCTAATAGATGGTTCTACTTATATAGGAGCAAGGGGTGGCGGCCAAGGAGGTGGGAGGACGTCCCAAGGCAGGCTAAAACTAAATCTAGGTCGTACAAGGCCAATGGGCCCAAGTGGAGGTGATGTAACACCTTTGGACTTGTAGTTTGACTCGGATTCTGCTGTAGCATCAGATTGTTTCGTCCACAACTCAACGCTCCGGACGAATTTGAAGGTGATTCCAATTGGGTTGGAAAGTGCACGAAATCTAGTTTCCAACAAAAAAAGAATCACCCAATTCAGAGTCCGTATGAAAAACTTGTGTGCGTTTTGAGTCAGGTATGTCTGTGCAGTCCGAGTCTGAATCCAGAACGTGAGAGACTTGGACTCTATCTTCTCTTGGGCCAAAAGTGACGTGAGAGAACTTTTTGGACAGCAAATAAACATCTCTTTCTTCCTTATCTTCATATGTGGATTGTACAAATGTCCCATACACCTGCAATTAGACAAAACACAAAAGTGTGTGAAGTATTTTTGTTCTGGATAACACAAATAGATTATTGAATAGTTTGCACTAGAAATCACCTGACAACTATGCATATATGCAATATTTGTGGTCATATCCAAGGTAGTCATGTCCTCATCAAGCTCTCACTCACTTTTGGGTGGGTCACTTTCTCACTCTTCTCTCCATGGTGGGTGGCTTGCTTGTCGGCTATCACTTGACTAGGAGACATAGGTCATAGCACATACTCCTTCCCTTTCATCTTGAAGCTATAGTGATTGGTTCGCCCATTGTGGATGACACCACAGTCGAATTGCCATGGTCGACCAAGAAGGAGGTGGCAAACGGTCATTGGGACCACATCACACTCCAAAGTGTCCTCATATGCACCGATTTTGAAGGAGACTTGGACCGTATGCTCAACTCGTATAGTGCCGAAGTCACTTAGCCATTGAACCTTGTAGGGGTGCGGGTGCTTCCTCTTGACCAATTGAAGCTTTGAACATAGTTTTTCACTTGCCAAGTTGTGGCAACTACCTCCATCGATGATGACTTTGACTGACCTTCCATTGATGCCTGCCTTGGTGTGGAAGATATGGCATCGTTGGTCTTCTTCTTGTTGATGTTGAAGTGTCAAGACTTTGGAAACAACGAGAGCGGGGCTCGTATCTTCATCGCAGAAGACTTGATCATCTTCATCCTCGTTCACGCGCCGGTGCATGGCCACTTGCTCAATAGCTTCTAGCTCATCTTCACCCATTGAGTCGTAGGTGCCATCGTCGTTGAGGATCATGGTGCGCTTGTTGGTGCATTGGAAGGACTTGTGGCCTCGGCCGCCGCAAGTGAAACACTTGAAGGAGCTTGTCTTGACGGTCTCATCGGTCGGAGTAGAGGAAGAAGCACGCGGCTTGTAGTTGCTTGTAGTAGGAGGAAGGCGACTTGAACTTGACGAAGGATTCTTGTATGATGTCTTGTCGTTGTTGCTTGGAGAAGACTTGGTTGACGTAGATGTTGGAGGAGTTGTTGAAGCTTGATTGTTGGAGAAGCCGTATGTCTTGGAGGAGTACTTGGCGTACTTGAAATCATCTTGTACTTGACGTTCCGCCTTGGTCGCTTGATGTACTAGCTCGATGAGGTTGGAGTAGGGTTGGAAGTCGGCGATCTTCTTGATGGGGTGATTGAGTCCATTCAAGAATCGTGCCATTGTTTGCTCATCATCTTCCTTGACATTGGCTCGAATCATGGCTATTTCCATTTCCTTGTAGTATTCTTCAACACTCTTTGTTCCTTGCTTGAGGAGTTGTAGCTTCTTGAAGAGATCACGGTTGTAGTAGGTGGGCACTAATCGTGCTCTCATGACATCCTTCATTTGATCCCAAGTGGTGATTGGAGGGTCACCTCTTGCTTCTCGGCGCTCAAGGACTTGTTCCCACCATATGAGCACATAGTCTTGGAACTCAAGTGATGCCATTGCGATCTTCTTCTCTTCCTCATAGTTGTGCAAACGAAAGATTTTGTCGACCTTCAATGCCCACGAGAGATATTCTTCCGGATCATTGCTTCCATTGAACTTGGGCATTGTGAATTTGAGTTTTCCGTATCATTGCTCTTCATCTTGATAGCGGTTGCGGTAGCGCTCTTGCCTTGGGAAGTCCTCGAATGCTCGTTCCTCATGATGTCGCTCTTGGTGTTGAGGAGGGTCTTGGAGTACTTGTTCCACTTGGTGTCGCTCTTGTTGCACTTGAGGTTGAGGTGGAGCTTGACGAACTTGGGGAGGAGCTTGATGAACTTGACGGTGCACACGTGGTTGATAGTTCCTCTCTTGTATTTCTTCTCGAAGGGCTGCCTCTTGATTCCGCCGTTCGCGATTGCGGTTGGCGATGGCTCGACTTGATTCTTGAAGGGGACGTTCTGCCTCAATAGCTTGTTGATGCGGAGCATCCCTTGGTCATCCCCATGGACCTACCATCGCCTCACCAAGCCTCAAGAGGACCCATGACTAGAGCACGTGCTAGAGCTCTCGAAACCGAGGTGACTTCTCTCCTAAGTGATATCTCATATGATCCTCTCGAGACATGGCTACTACCTATGTCCGATATACTATGCATGATTAGGTGTCAAGAAGAACCTCCCAAGGATGCACGTGAAGACGGACAATGATGAGGACATCAATACAATTGTTACACCCACAGCCCCTGCTGCTATACATACTGGACCAATTACTAGAGCTCGTGCACGCCAACTAAATTACCAGGTACTTTCGTTTCTTGGTAATGATTCTAATGTTCATGAGAATATGATGCTGCCTAAATTGGATACATTTGTTTTGCTTACAAATGAAGGGCCTAGCTTGGAGAAGGATGAACATTGGAGCAAGAACAAGCATGGAGATGATGGCATGCGCAAGGGGAACAAGAACGGAGTTACAAGTGATGATTTCAGGACTTTGAAGCCACCATAATGGGTGCATGAAGCCTTGGACGAAATATACAAGATGCCACTTCATAAATTTCGTCCCGAGGCTATTTTAGGTGATGCGTCACCTTATTATTGGGCCAGGCCCATGTAATTTCGAAATACATAAGTATAGGCTATTTTTAGAGTCCGTACGTGTGGAGAAACAAGAGATAGGGTTGATTTCGGACCCCTCCACCAAGGGCCACGAAATTCCCCCCCTCTTCCTCCATCTATATAGCCCTTAGGGCATCGTTTAGACTTTGGGTTTTGTTTAGATTAAAAGTTCGCCATAGCTGCAACTTCGCGTACTTCGTTTGTGTTCAGCGACCAGACAAAGGCGTCACAGAACCCCACCTTGATCAATAAAGCTTTCATCTTATATTCGCAATATCCAGATTGCAATCTTAGTTTCTTGCTTGTTCTTCGTTTGCTCGCAGGAAACAGACCCTCGTGGTCAGGTTGATCGTGCTCCGGCGTGGTCAATAACCTCTCGGAGTTGGTTTAGCGATTGCTAAGGCGCGACGTCCTCGCACGTTCATAGTCGGATCGTCAAAGTCGACTGCCACCAAAGCGATATCCATCATCTCATCGAAAGACGGGACACCTTTGCCTTTATCAAGTGGTATCAGATTTCAGGTTGCTCGGTGAGATTTTACAGTTTTTCGTCGTTTAGATCGAGTCTGTCCTTCATACCTATAGTCCACGAAAAAGCCACAAAAAAATTAGGGTTAGTTCATCATATCCGAACCAATCCGAGCCTTTGCATAATCTTTTTAGGGTTTTGCTTTGTTGAATTTGCGGTTGCATCGTCGTGTCTAGTTGCTGGTCTTAGAGTCTAGTCTTTTAGAGTTTCGAGTTCTGGTCATAAGTTGTCACGCCGCCGCCGCACTATCATCATCACCCCTGCCATCTACCACCACCGCTTATCCGCCACCGCTTCGAATCCATATCCATATACCACCACAGCTGTCATATACCACCACCGCTGCCATCTACCACCATATATCCACCACCAATCCGAGCTCTTGTCATATTAGGTTTGTTTTCGAGATCCATCTAGATTCCGATTCGTGTTTCCTTGCCGGAGTAGGTTTCGGAAAAAAAAATTTGGTCGAATTTTTTTTTTGAAAACCACGCTCCGTTTAGGCCCAAAATTTTTCGAAAACGCATTTTTCGAAAAAATTTCTGGCTATCCTATTTTTAGGTGTTTCTGAGTGTTTTGAGACAGGTGCCATTATAGGAAGTTTTTTTTGACCCGTTTCCAGTTTTTGGGTCCGGGCAGTCGAAAAAAAAATTGGTCAAAAAAATTTCGTGCCCATCCTGTCAGTTTGAGCTAGGAAGAGTTTTGAGACACTCGCCATTATAGTGATTTTTCGCAAAAAAAAGCAGCGCAAAAAAAAGAGTGCAAAAAAAAGAGCGAAAAAAATTCCAGAGTGTGCTTTTCCCTTGTTTACGTGCCGCGCCGTGATTTTGTTGGTGTTCTAGGCTCGCGTCTCTAGCACAGTCTAGCCTAGGACCAGCACAGTACCATCGTTGAGCGTTTATTCAACTTTGCATCTCTGAATTGATTATTGCTGACCCTTTTTGCTACCATATTATAAGCCTTCCCAGCTCCACATACATCTACGTCGTGCGTTTGACTCTCCCTGGTAATCGCTCTATCCAAGCTTTGAGAGTTTTTGACTACAACGGTTGCCGATCACCGCCTGCTGCTGGGTAAGAACTGGTAAGAATTTGAGATTTGCTTGACGGATTTGTGACACCCACCACCACCTTTTGTTAGTAGTCAGTAGGATCATATTCTTGTGTGTTTCTATTGCTGCTAACCATGCCAGGATCACAAGCCGACGAGACTGACTGGGAGAACATGACGAATAAGGATTTGCATGATAAATTTCAGCAAATGATGAGTGGACAGGTGCAAGACGTGCTAAACAGATTTGAAGAGGCCATGGAGAAGATAGATGGCATGGAGAAGACGTTCGAAACAAAGCTCGATAACAAGTTTAATGAATTGCTCGCGCGTTTTCCACCACCACCACCCGCTGCACCTAA
>NW_025235219.1:0-6353 GCF_018294505.1 Triticum aestivum | reverse complement strand
GGTGCGGCAGCAAATAAGTGATGCCTCCAGGGAGGTCTACGACGGCCACGGCCACCGCCATTGCTGGTGACGGCATAAGGTCGAGACAAGGTCTTCATCCCAGCTCCCACAACACCTCGGTCGCACATCATCCCGCACCGGTGCCAGCAAGCCTACCAACTGTCACCGCCAACAAAGTTGTCCATCTTGGAAGAGGCACTGAGACCGTCGGAGCCAACCGCACCTCGCGGAGCTAACCGGCGGTCAACCTCCAACGAGATGGTCCACCACACCACCCCTGCTGCCACCACGGAACAGGCCACATTGCAGCCAACGTAGCCACCCGCACCATGCGGAAGCCACGGCCGGCCCTCCGGCCACGCAAGCCAGCAACTTCGCCAATGCCTGACCAAAGTGGGACCACTACCAATAATCCTATACTCACGGACAAACAACGGGACTTTATAGAGGCCTTAGTGCAAATTAACTTCTCCGCCCCCTGAGTTTCAGGGAGGGTGGGACCCTTCCTCCCTTTAATCCAAATCAAATGATGACACGTGACAGTCCCTGAAACCTATAATAGCAAAGTCCGGTTTTTACCGTCCACTAAGACAACGCTCTGTGGCGGCCTTGAGCGCCAATGACTTGACGCACGCGAAGCACTGGTGGTACAGCTCGACCTGGGCTTGAAGCATCTCGTGATCTCCTTGGTGGTCATGGCGAGCTCGTCTTGTTCGTTGAGCGCCGCCATGGTATTCTGTTCTAGCCAGCTCGCTAGACTAATTTATAATATAGATCGAAAAAGTCTGATCAGCAGACGCTATCTAATCATTGTCTTCCCGGCGTATCAACGGTTCCGACGCTCCACCTTGTCGCCCTCACTTGTTCGCAGCCACACAAGTTTGTTTGTGGCTGTCCGAGCGTTGCAACCAAACATAGAGTGACACCCTCACATGTATCTAGTCCGTCAGTCCATCCTGTAGCACGATAATTTTGATCCGAACACGGCCAAATTGTTCGTTTGATGTTTCTTTTGAATAAATTATGTAGTCTTGACGGAACACATATCTGTTCCCATGTTAGAAGATGTGCTAGCACTACTGGAATTTTTGTATACGCCAGGTGCGAGGCTCTTCGCCGAGAGCCAAATCACGGACACTCGGCAAAGTAACATACGCCGAGAGGGCCTCTCGGCAACTGGAACAACTTGGCAGACACAGGATATTGCCAAGAGTAGACCTCGGCAAAAGGAGAACACTCGCCAAAGGCACAATTTGCCGAGAGCCAAGCAGCCGCCGCACGACAAAGTTTTGCCACGTGGCACATCCGGCGGCGACTGACAGCACAGTGATTTCTTTGCCGAGAATGGCTCTCGGTAAAGATTAGGCTCTCGGCAAACTTTAGTCCCACCTCGCCAAGGGATAAGCAACATGACCCATTTAAATAGTCAGATAGTCCAGATGCAGTAAGCTTTGGTCTTCATTACACCCCTATTAAGGAGATGAACCATCACTATGAATCTTCACTTGTTCCGGGCAGAGAGGATTCACAGTGATATGCTATCTTCCAATGATGGATGCCGACGCTTTTTGTTAAATCAATTACTATTATTCTTTAGTCTTTCATCCTTCTCGGGCCCCCGCATTTTTCATGCATAGGCCTTCTGCAGACGAGGGAGGGGCAGGCCGTGCCACCGGGCCCCCACTTGGTGAGCTTTCCTCTCCCCAATGAATGGATGAATGCTATATGAGTGCTTGGATGCTATCATGGATTAATTTTTTGTAGTTGTTTTTATTTAGTAATTCCTATATAGTAGTTTATGTAGATGTTTTTATGTACTATTTTTCATAGTACTTTGCATGTATGCTAGATGGGTTCTATGGATGAATGCTATATGGGTGCTATGGATGATTGTATTGATTTTGGTAGTAGCTTGTCTGTATTCATTTTTATCTTGAGTGAGTGTTGATCATATTTAACAGATAAGAGATGTTTTCAGTGGAATGCTACCGACTGTTGCCGTAGGGGGTCGCACTTCCTCTGCTCCTCCTCTGCGATCTTTGTAAATCAGGAGGATCAGAGGAAGAGCGACCATCACCAACAATCGATAAGAGTTGTTCTTGGAGGAAGAAAATCAACTTTTGCCGATGGTGGTCAATCCGGGTGAATTTGTCATGTGATATATAGTTGTCATGCACGATGGACTCACCCAGCTTGACTGTCACCAAAAGACAAAATATCCGTGAGAGAGTGTCCACCATATATACCGCCACCAGAAAGAGTGTCCACCATATATACGTGAGAGAGTGTAGATGAGAGTTGTTCTTTGAGGAAGAAAATCGACTTTTTCCGATGGCGGTCGACCTGTGCGAGTTCGTCATGTGATATACATTTTTCACACAAGATGGACTCGCCCAGCTGGACCATCATTGAAAGTCGAAATATCCGTGAGAGAGTATCCACCATGATTAATTGGCTTATAAGTAATCTTTGATGTTTGATTCTTATGCTATTTTTATTAAGTGATGAAAGGTGTTAGCACCGATAGATTTCACGGCTATGGCTTCCTCCGATGACGCAGCTTCCATTAGAGTCGACTCCGCGGTCAAGGAGAAGCGTGCGGAGGACCTCTTAGCGGCGCTCATTGAGAAGAACCAGCAGCTGATCCTAATAAAGTATTTTGAGGATCTAGCCAAGAAGAATCCGCTAGCTAAGGAGAGGAAGGCCCGACCATGTAAGGAGAGTGACGACCCGGTGCCATTGAGTCCACCCACCATCATTCTTGACGACGCTTGGTCCTCCACTGTGGGGGGATGACCCCATGTGCGCTGACTCCATGATCACTGGTTTCACGACTACATATCAGAGTAGTCCACCTAGATAGTTTGATGTTAATTTAGTGATATAGTTATTGCTACCGGTGTAGATTACGTGTTTTGATTTTATTGTATTCTCTATACTCGATGTAATTTTCTTAAAATTGTTTCTATTCACATTGTTTTTGATCAACAATACAGGAAGGATTTTGCTATAGGACAAATAAACATAGACAATAAATCTTACATATGAGTTTGGATAATTTAAAAAATTATGATGTTTCCAATGCATGTGTGCAGGCGGCCATGGGAGTTAGATAATGTTTGAACAAGACACTTTTTTCAACTGTCACTGGCTAATTAGCTTCCTATATTGAGGGGTATTCTAGTGAGATGCATCTGGTGCTGGGGAAGAGAAGAAGAGATCTGGGTTCTCCTGGTGTACAGTTTTGGGATATGCCTTTTTATGTGTAAAAGAAGGCTGACAATCAGGACAATAAACTGTATGCTATGACCTTGTCACATGAAAAGCAGCCCAAAGATTTAATCTCCCCATTACAAACAATGATTCATTTCTTCCATTACTAACAAATAAATATCTTGATATATGAACATTTTAACTTTCATACATTGATGTATTTGCATAAATTCCTATCATTTCATCACCAAATTGATGGGAACGGCAATACTTTTTTTTAAAACGGAACGGAAATACTCACATGATCTATTAAATCCTTCGAAGTATAAGCCGGAAAAAGAGGTAGTACAAACTAATAAATTATTCTTCGGGGGAGATCCTTGCCAAAAGGCCGAGAAAGGTATAATGTAGATGGTCCTTAATGTACAGGTAAAGTCCTAACTATATATATTAAAGTTTATCCTTGGTTTCATACTTCTGACGAAAACAAAAACAAAATTCTAATACAGTGTTAGCATTTAACAAGTGGACTGAGTTGCTTAGTTAGTTCCGTTACTTGCAGTAGAACCTATCCGCCTGGTTTCAGGTCCTGAACTTCGCATGGGTGCTAGCATTGGAGATAGATTCTCAAAATTTCAGAATTATTCTTTCAAATATTGTAATTAAGGCTTAAAGTACATCCAAAGAAGGTGAGCCATGTTTTTTTAGGGGAAGTGAGCAGTGTTTTGGACGTTAAGATAACACTAAAAAACAAAATCCTTATTCAGAATTGTAGCACAACGTCATCTATGTTAATGCAATATCTGTCCACCAAAAAAGATCATGAATCGACCATACTTTTGTTTCAAATATTTATAATTCATTACAAATATATTAATATAAAAAATAACCATCTAGATGTTTGAATTCAGCGATGTTCATCTAGCAAAAGTAATTTAAGATTGTTATGCATGTGCATCATGATAAATGAATCATATGGTTTAACTATTTTATTTTTTGAAAAAGGCAAGGCAAGCCTCCTGTCTCTCCATTCTCTGGGGCATAAAATATTATCTTTTTTAACGGTCGAACTCCTTCTCAAAAAAATTAAAGGTCGAACTAGTCTACTTACAAAAAGAATAGAAATGGGAACAACATATGTTCCCGCAACAACCGGTGTTTCCAATCGCCATGACAAATCAATCCGTGGAATAAATTCACTACCATATTTCATCACAAGCTGGCTTCTAATAGAAAACGAATCCCTGACCCACTAGTGACTATGATGGACCGTCATCCGTCATTCCCGCCGATCGATCAATGGAAAAGGGAAGGGGGAGATGCAAACGGCAGATTGGACAATAACAACGAGCAGTATCCATGTCTACATCCATCTACCACCACTTCGAAGCGAAGCCAAGGACCATGGTCGACACCAATCTGGGAAGGGACGTCTCCAAGCTGGCTTAGTCATGACTAAAGCCACACTGGTCCTATCCACCGCTAACCACTATGATTCACAAGCAATTGCTACAGTCGTTGGTTTCTCTTACCAGCTCCTATGAAAATCACTGGATACCCCGCCGGATGATGCGATTTGAAACTGTGTCGGTATTTTCGTAAATAGGAAGGGATGATGCCCTACAGCTACAGTAGGTATTTTCTTCAGTTATAAAACCAAAGTTATCAATACAGTAGGAGAACCAAGTAACACTATGTAAATATTACCTGCACACAAAGAACAAATACTTGAAACGCGACGCATAAGAGGGGTTGGCAATCCCTCCTCGGTAAAAAGATATATAAATTTGTATGAGTTTGGATAGATAGATCTTGATGAAACACGAAATAAAAAAAAGTGCAGCAAGGTATTTTTGGATTTTTGGAAATATAGATCCGAAATTAATATCGCAAAAGATAGAAGATAGAAGATCGAAAAGCAAATATGATAAAACATCGGACCGAGGGCCGTAGATTTCACTAGTGACTTCTCTCGAGAAAATATGATACGGTGGGTAAACAAATTACTGTTAGGCAATTGATAGAAGATCAAATAATTATGACGATATCCATAGCAATGATCATGAATATATGCATCACGTTCAAAATTAGTAGACCGAAACGATTATGTATCTACTACTATTACTCCACACATCGACCGCAATCCAGCATGCATCTAGTGTATTATGTTAGAACTCAGAGAAGCGTAACCATGTCAAAACTCAGAGAAGCGCTACGACTGGAGGAGATATGGTTGAAAAACCGTTCTCGGGTCCCCTGGCTACCTGAAGGGGATCGGAATACGACTTATTTTTAGGCGCAAGCAAAGCAACATAAATGTATTAACAAGATCGCAAACCTGCAGCGATCGGATGGCTCGGTTTGCGCCTCGGGAGATGAAGATAAGGAGGAAATTCTTGCTACGAAGCACTGTACACCTCCCAAGGTTTCAGCAATAGTGATGATCTTTTATCACATGTACCCAGTCGGGTCACACCGGACATGAATGACTTGCTGTGTAAACCGTACGAAGCCTCGGAGATAACCACTGCACTATTTCAAATGGAGCCGTCGAAAGTGCCCGGCGTAGACGGATTCACTGCGGAGTTTTATCAGCGCCATTGGAACTTATTGAAAGATGACATACTTCTGGCAGTGCTTGATTTCCTGAATGGTGGTGAACTACCAGCTGGACTAAACGACACTTCCATTACGTTAATTCCAAAGGTACGTCATCCACAGAGTATTTCACGACGGTGCACGACTATCTCGGTTACGGATATCTTGCGGGGCAGGTGGTCCACGGATTTTCTGGATGCGGCAGGTGCATGGATGACACAACATATCGCCAGCTAGATAGAGATCCTGGGTCTTCGAAAACCGTGTTCATGGGACATCGAAGGTGGCTTCGCGACGATGACCCGTGGAGGAAACGCAAGGATCTGTTCGATGGTGAAACCGAACTCCGAAGACGACCGCGTACGAGGAGCGGCGAGGAAATAGACGGGCTGTTGAAAAATTGGAAAGATTGCCCACTGCCGGGAAAGAAGCAAAAGGTGCCAGAGCCGGGAAAGAAGCGAAAGGCGCCAGAGCCGCTGCTGAAGGTATGGAAAACGAGGTCTGTTTTCTGGGACTTGCTGTACTGGAAGATCCACCGTGTG
>NW_025235218.1:0-6353 GCF_018294505.1 Triticum aestivum | reverse complement strand
GGTGCGGCAGCAAATAAGTGATGCCTCCAGGGAGGTCTACGACGGCCACGGCCACCGCCATTGCTGGTGACGGCATAAGGTCGAGACAAGGTCTTCATCCCAGCTCCCACAACACCTCGGTCGCACATCATCCCGCACCGGTGCCAGCAAGCCTACCAACTGTCACCGCCAACAAAGTTGTCCATCTTGGAAGAGGCACTGAGACCGTCGGAGCCAACCGCACCTCGCGGAGCTAACCGGCGGTCAACCTCCAACGAGATGGTCCACCACACCACCCCTGCTGCCACCACGGAACAGGCCACATTGCAGCCAACGTAGCCACCCGCACCATGCGGAAGCCACGGCCGGCCCTCCGGCCACGCAAGCCAGCAACTTCGCCAATGCCTGACCAAAGTGGGACCACTACCAATAATCCTATACTCACGGACAAACAACGGGACTTTATAGAGGCCTTAGTGCAAATTAACTTCTCCGCCCCCTGAGTTTCAGGGAGGGTGGGACCCTTCCTCCCTTTAATCCAAATCAAATGATGACACGTGACAGTCCCTGAAACCTATAATAGCAAAGTCCGGTTTTTACCGTCCACTAAGACAACGCTCTGTGGCGGCCTTGAGCGCCAATGACTTGACGCACGCGAAGCACTGGTGGTACAGCTCGACCTGGGCTTGAAGCATCTCGTGATCTCCTTGGTGGTCATGGCGAGCTCGTCTTGTTCGTTGAGCGCCGCCATGGTATTCTGTTCTAGCCAGCTCGCTAGACTAATTTATAATATAGATCGAAAAAGTCTGATCAGCAGACGCTATCTAATCATTGTCTTCCCGGCGTATCAACGGTTCCGACGCTCCACCTTGTCGCCCTCACTTGTTCGCAGCCACACAAGTTTGTTTGTGGCTGTCCGAGCGTTGCAACCAAACATAGAGTGACACCCTCACATGTATCTAGTCCGTCAGTCCATCCTGTAGCACGATAATTTTGATCCGAACACGGCCAAATTGTTCGTTTGATGTTTCTTTTGAATAAATTATGTAGTCTTGACGGAACACATATCTGTTCCCATGTTAGAAGATGTGCTAGCACTACTGGAATTTTTGTATACGCCAGGTGCGAGGCTCTTCGCCGAGAGCCAAATCACGGACACTCGGCAAAGTAACATACGCCGAGAGGGCCTCTCGGCAACTGGAACAACTTGGCAGACACAGGATATTGCCAAGAGTAGACCTCGGCAAAAGGAGAACACTCGCCAAAGGCACAATTTGCCGAGAGCCAAGCAGCCGCCGCACGACAAAGTTTTGCCACGTGGCACATCCGGCGGCGACTGACAGCACAGTGATTTCTTTGCCGAGAATGGCTCTCGGTAAAGATTAGGCTCTCGGCAAACTTTAGTCCCACCTCGCCAAGGGATAAGCAACATGACCCATTTAAATAGTCAGATAGTCCAGATGCAGTAAGCTTTGGTCTTCATTACACCCCTATTAAGGAGATGAACCATCACTATGAATCTTCACTTGTTCCGGGCAGAGAGGATTCACAGTGATATGCTATCTTCCAATGATGGATGCCGATGCTTTTTGTTAAATCAATTACTATTATTCTTTAGTCTTTCATCCTTCTCGGGCCCCCGCATTTTTCATGCATAGGCCTTCTGCAGACGAGGGAGGGGCAGGCCGTGCCACCGGGCCCCCACTTGGTGAGCTTTCCTCTCCCCAATGAATGGATGAATGCTATATGAGTGCTTGGATGCTATCATGGATTAATTTTTTGTAGTTGTTTTTATTTAGTAATTCCTATATAGTAGTTTATGTAGATGTTTTTATGTACTATTTTTCATAGTACTTTGCATGTATGCTAGATGGGTTCTATGGATGAATGCTATATGGGTGCTATGGATGATTGTATTGATTTTGGTAGTAGTTTGTCTGTATTCATTTTTATCTTGAGTGAGTGTTGATCATATTTAACAGATAAGAGATGTTTTCAGTGGAATGCTACCGACTGTTGCCGTAGGGGGTCGCACTTCCTCTGCTCCTCCTCTGCGATCTTTGTAAATCAGGAGGATCAGAGGAAGAGCGACCATCACCAACAATCGATAAGAGTTGTTCTTGGAGGAAGAAAATCAACTTTTGCCGATGGTGGTCAATCCGGGTGAATTTGTCATGTGATATATAGTTGTCATGCACGATGGACTCACCCAGCTTGACTGTCACCAAAAGACAAAATATCCGTGAGAGAGTGTCCACCATATATACCGCCACCAGAAAGAGTGTCCACCATATATACGTGAGAGAGTGTAGATGAGAGTTGTTCTTTGAGGAAGAAAATCGACTTTTTCCGATGGCGGTCGACCTGTGCGAGTTCGTCATGTGATATACATTTTTCACACAAGATGGACTCGCCCAGCTGGACCATCATTGAAAGTCGAAATATCCGTGAGAGAGTATCCACCATGATTAATTGGCTTATAAGTAATCTTTGATGTTTGATTCTTATGCTATTTTTATTAAGTGATGAAAGGTGTTAGCACCGATAGATTTCACGGCTATGGCTTCCTCCGATGACGCAGCTTCCATTAGAGTCGACTCCGCGGTCAAGGAGAAGCGTGCGGAGGACCTCTTAGCGGCGCTCATTGAGAAGAACCAGCAGCTGATCCTAATAAAGTATTTTGAGGATCTAGCCAAGAAGAATCCGCTAGCTAAGGAGAGGAAGGCCCGACCATGTAAGGAGAGTGACGACCCGGTGCCATTGAGTCCACCCACCATCATTCTTGACGACGCTTGGTCCTCCACTGTGGGGGGATGACCCCATGTGCGCTGACTCCATGATCACTGGTTTCACGACTACATATCAGAGTAGTCCACCTAGATAGTTTGATGTTAATTTAGTGATATAGTTATTGCTACCGGTGTAGATTACGTGTTTTGATTTTATTGTATTCTCTATACTCGATGTAATTTTCTTAAAATTGTTTCTATTCACATTGTTTTTGATCAACAATACAGGAAGGATTTTGCTATAGGACAAATAAACATAGACAATAAATCTTACATATGAGTTTGGATAATTTAAAAAATTATGATGTTTCCAATGCATGTGTGCAGGCGGCCATGGGAGTTAGATAATGTTTGAACAAGACACTTTTTTCAACTGTCACTGGCTAATTAGCTTCCTATATTGAGGGGTATTCTAGTGAGATGCATCTGGTGCTGGGGAAGAGAAGAAGAGATCTGGGTTCTCCTGGTGTACAGTTTTGGGATATGCCTTTTTATGTGTAAAAGAAGGCTGACAATCAGGACAATAAACTGTATGCTATGACCTTGTCACATGAAAAGCAGCCCAAAGATTTAATCTCCCCATTACAAACAATGATTCATTTCTTCCATTACTAACAAATAAATATCTTGATATATGAACATTTTAACTTTCATACATTGATGTATTTGCATAAATTCCTATCATTTCATCACCAAATTGATGGGAACGGCAATACTTTTTTTTAAAACGGAACGGAAATACTCACATGATCTATTAAATCCTTCGAAGTATAAGCCGGAAAAAGAGGTAGTACAAACTAATAAATTATTCTTCGGGGGAGATCCTTGCCAAAAGGCCGAGAAAGGTATAATGTAGATGGTCCTTAATGTACAGGTAAAGTCCTAACTATATATATTAAAGTTTATCCTTGGTTTCATACTTCTGACGAAAACAAAAACAAAATTCTAATACAGTGTTAGCATTTAACAAGTGGACTGAGTTGCTTAGTTAGTTCCGTTACTTGCAGTAGAACCTATCCGCCTGGTTTCAGGTCCTGAACTTCGCATGGGTGCTAGCATTGGAGATAGATTCTCAAAATTTCAGAATTATTCTTTCAAATATTGTAATTAAGGCTTAAAGTACATCCAAAGAAGGTGAGCCATGTTTTTTTAGGGGAAGTGAGCAGTGTTTTGGACGTTAAGATAACACTAAAAAACAAAATCCTTATTCAGAATTGTAGCACAACGTCATCTATGTTAATGCAATATCTGTCCACCAAAAAAGATCATGAATCGACCATACTTTTGTTTCAAATATTTATAATTCATTACAAATATATTAATATAAAAAATAACCATCTAGATGTTTGAATTCAGCGATGTTCATCTAGCAAAAGTAATTTAAGATTGTTATGCATGTGCATCATGATAAATGAATCATATGGTTTAACTATTTTATTTTTTGAAAAAGGCAAGGCAAGCCTCCTGTCTCTCCATTCTCTGGGGCATAAAATATTATCTTTTTTAACGGTCGAACTCCTTCTCAAAAAAATTAAAGGTCGAACTAGTCTACTTACAAAAAGAATAGAAATGGGAACAACATATGTTCCCGCAACAACCGGTGTTTCCAATCGCCATGACAAATCAATCCGTGGAATAAATTCACTACCATATTTCATCACAAGCTGGCTTCTAATAGAAAACGAATCCCTGACCCACTAGTGACTATGATGGACCGTCATCCGTCATTCCCGCCGATCGATCAATGGAAAAGGGAAGGGGGAGATGCAAACGGCAGATTGGACAATAACAACGAGCAGTATCCATGTCTACATCCATCTACCACCACTTCGAAGCGAAGCCAAGGACCATGGTCGACACCAATCTGGGAAGGGACGTCTCCAAGCTGGCTTAGTCATGACTAAAGCCACACTGGTCCTATCCACCGCTAACCACTATGATTCACAAGCAATTGCTACAGTCGTTGGTTTCTCTTACCAGCTCCTATGAAAATCACTGGATACCCCGCCGGATGATGCGATTTGAAACTGTGTCGGTATTTTCGTAAATAGGAAGGGATGATGCCCTACAGCTACAGTAGGTATTTTCTTCAGTTATAAAACCAAAGTTATCAATACAGTAGGAGAACCAAGTAACACTATGTAAATATTACCTGCACACAAAGAACAAATACTTGAAACGCGACGCATAAGAGGGGTTGGCAATCCCTCCTCGGTAAAAAGATATATAAATTTGTATGAGTTTGGATAGATAGATCTTGATGAAACACGAAATAAAAAAAAGTGCAGCAAGGTATTTTTGGATTTTTGGAAATATAGATCCGAAATTAATATCGCAAAAGATAGAAGATAGAAGATCGAAAAGCAAATATGATAAAACATCGGACCGAGGGCCGTAGATTTCACTAGTGACTTCTCTCGAGAAAATATGATACGGTGGGTAAACAAATTACTGTTAGGCAATTGATAGAAGATCAAATAATTATGACGATATCCATAGCAATGATCATGAATATATGCATCACGTTCAAAATTAGTAGACCGAAACGATTATGTATCTACTACTATTACTCCACACATCGACCGCAATCCAGCATGCATCTAGTGTATTATGTTAGAACTCAGAGAAGCGTAACCATGTCAAAACTCAGAGAAGCGCTACGACTGGAGGAGATATGGTTGAAAAACCGTTCTCGGGTCCCCTGGCTACCTGAAGGGGATCGGAATACGACTTATTTTTAGGCGCAAGCAAAGCAACATAAATGTATTAACAAGATCGCAAACCTGCAGCGATCGGATGGCTCGGTTTGCGCCTCGGGAGATGAAGATAAGGAGGAAATTCTTGCTACGAAGCACTGTACACCTCCCAAGGTTTCAGCAATAGTGATGATCTTTTATCACATGTACCCAGTCGGGTCACACCGGACATGAATGACTTGCTGTGTAAACCGTACGAAGCCTCGGAGATAACCACTGCACTATTTCAAATGGAGCCGTCGAAAGTGCCCGGCGTAGACGGATTCACTGCGGAGTTTTATCAGCGCCATTGGAACTTATTGAAAGATGACATACTTCTGGCAGTGCTTGATTTCCTGAATGGTGGTGAACTACCAGCTGGACTAAACGACACTTCCATTACGTTAATTCCAAAGGTACGTCATCCACAGAGTATTTCACGACGGTGCACGACTATCTCGGTTACGGATATCTTGCGGGGCAGGTGGTCCACGGATTTTCTGGATGCGGCAGGTGCATGGATGACACAACATATCGCCAGCTAGATAGAGATCCTGGGTCTTCGAAAACCGTGTTCATGGGACATCGAAGGTGGCTTCGCGACGATGACCCGTGGAGGAAACGCAAGGATCTGTTCGATGGTGAAACCGAACTCCGAAGACGACCGCGTACGAGGAGCGGCGAGGAAATAGACGGGCTGTTGAAAAATTGGAAAGATTGCCCACTGCCGGGAAAGAAGCAAAAGGTGCCAGAGCCGGGAAAGAAGCGAAAGGCGCCAGAGCCGCTGCTGAAGGTATGGAAAACGAGGTCTGTTTTCTGGGACTTGCTGTACTGGAAGATCCACCGTGTG
>NW_025235217.1:0-6353 GCF_018294505.1 Triticum aestivum | reverse complement strand
GAAGTTTCATGATCATCATCATTAGCTTCCTCTCTAGATGATGTAGGTATCACGGGAACATATTTCCCTGATGAGCTACTTTCCAATTCGAGAGAAGGTACAATTACCTCATCAAGTTCTACTTTCCTCCCACTCACTTCTCTCGAGAGAAACTCCTTCTCTAGAATGGATCCATTCTTAGCAACAAAGATCTTGCCTTCGGATCTATGGTAGAAGGTGTACCCAACAGTTTCTTTTGGGTATCCTATGAAGACGCACTTCTCCGATTTGGGTTCAAGCTTATCAGGCTGAAGCCTTTTTACATAAGCATCGCAACCCCAAACTTTAAGAAACGACAACTTTGATTTCTTGCCATACCATACTTCATACGGTGTCGTCTCAACGGATTTAGTTGGTGCCTTATTTAATGTGAATGCCAATACGTTCATTTTGCATCATGCTTTTATATCGATATTTATTGCATTATGGGCTGTTACTACACATTATGTCACAATACTTATGCATTTTCTCTCTTATTTTACAAGGTTTACATGAAGAGGGAGAATGCCGGCAGCTGGAATTCTAGGCTGGAAAAGGAGCAAATATTAGAGACCTATAATGCACAACTCCAAAAGTCCTGAAACTTAACGGAGGCAATTTTTGGAATTCATAAAAAATACTGGCGAAAGAATCAACAGAAGGGGCCCACACCCTGGCCACGAGGGTGGGTGGGCGCGCCCCCTAGCTCGTGGGCCACCTGGAAGCCCCCCGATGCCCATCTTCTGGTATAAGGTGTCTTTTGCCCTGGAAAAAATCATAAGAAAGCTTTTGGGATGAAGCACCGCCGTCTCGAGGCGGAACCTTGGCGGAACTAATCTAGGGCTCTGGCGGAGCTGTTCTGCCAGGGAAACATCGCTGAGAGAGGTGGAAATCGTCACCATCATCATCACCATCGATCTTCTCATCGGGAGGGGGTCAATATCCATCAACAGCTTCACCAACACCATCTCCTCTCAAACCATAGTTCATCTCTTGTCTCCGATCTTTGTCTCAAAACCTTAGATTGGTACTTGTGGGTTGCTAGTAGTGTTGATTACTCCTTGTAGTTGATGCTAGTTGGTTTATTCTGTGGAAGATCATATGTTCAGATCCTTTATGCATATTAATACCCCTCTGATTATGAACATGAATATGATTTGTGAGTAGTTACACTTGTTCCTGAGGACCTGGGAGAAGTCTTGTTATAAGTAGTCATGTGAATTTGGTATTCGTTCGATATTTTGATGAGATGTATGTTATCTTTCCTCTAGTGGTGTTATGTGAATGTCGACTACATGACACTTCGCCATTATTTGGGCATAGGGGAAGGCATTGGGAAGTAATAAGTAGATGATGGGTTTCTAGAGTGACATAAGCTTAAACCCTAGTTTATGTGTTGCTTCGTAACGGGCTGATTTGGATCCATATGTTTCATGCTATGGTTAGGTTTACCTTAATTCTTCTTTGGTAGTTGCGGATGCTTGCGAGAGGGGTTAATCATAAGTGGGATGCTTATCCAAGGAAGGGCAGTACCCAAGCACGGGTCCACCCACATATCAAATTATCAAAGTAACGGATGCGAATCACATGAGCATGATGAAAACTAGCTTGACGATAATTCCCATGTGTCCTCGGGAGCATTTTCCTTCATATAAGAGTTTATCCAGGCTTGTCCTTTGCTACAAAAAGGATTGGGCCACCTTGCTGCACCTTGTTTACTTTTTTTACTTGTTACTCGTTACGAATTACCTTATCACAAAACTATCTGTTACCGATAATTTTAGTGCTTGCAGAGAATACCTTACTGAAAACCGCTTGTCATTTCCTTCTGCTCCTCGTTGGGTTTGACACTCTTACTTATTGAAAGGACTACGATAGATCCCCTATACTTGTGGGTCATCAATACACTTTTCTGGCGCCGTTGCCGGGGAGTGTAGAGCCTTTGGTAGGTGGAATTTGGTAAGGAAAAATTTATATAGTGTGCTAAAATTTACAGTCACTTGTTACTATGGAAAATAATCCTTTGAGGGGCTTTTTCGGGGTATCTTCACCCCAACCAGTATAGCAAAGAGTTGCTCCTCAACCTACCGAATCTACTTAAAATGTTTACTTTGAAATTCCTTCGGGTATGATAGAGAAACTGCTAGCTAATCCTTTTACAGGAGATGGAACATTACATCCTGATATGCACCTAATCTATGTGGATGAAGTTTGCGGATTATTTAAGCTTGCAGGTATGGCCAAGGATGTTATCAACAAGAAGGTCTTCCCTTTATCTTTGAAGGGAAAGGCATTGACATGGTTTAGGCTATGTGATGATATTGGATCATGGAACTACAACCGATTGAAATTGGAATTTCATGAGAAGTTTTATCCTATGCTTCTGGTTCATCGTGATCGTAATTATATATATAATTTTTGGCCTTGCGAAGGAGAAAGTATCGCTCAAGTTTGGGGGAGGCTTAAGTCAATGTTATATTCATGCCCCAATCATGAGCTCTCAAGAGAAATTATTATTCCAATTTTTTATGCTCGGCTTTCTCTCAACAATCGCTCCATGCTCGATACTTCTTGTACTGGTTCTTTTATGACAAAGACTATTGAATTCAAATGGGATTTATTGGAAAGAATTAAACGCAACTCTGAAGATTGGATCTCGACGAAGGTAAGGAGTTAGGTATAACACCTAACTTTTATTGTGTTAAATATTTTATGGATACAGATGCTTTTCATGAATTTAGCACTAAATATGGACTTGACTCTGAGATGTAGCTTCTTTCTATGAATCATTTTGTACTCATGTTGATCTCCCTAAGGAGAAGTGGTTTAAATATCATCCTCCCATTGAAGTAAAAGTAGTAGAACCTATTAAAGTTGAAGAAAAGACTATCACTTATAATGTTGATCCTATTTTTCCTACCGCTTATATTGAGAAACCACCCTTCCCTGTTAGACTAAAGGATCACGCTAAAGCTTGAACTGTGGTTCATAAGAGTAAAACTAGAACACCTACAACCTCTGAGCAAATTAAAGTTGAACCTAGTATTGCTATGGTAAGGATCTCTTGGTCGATAATATTGATGGACATGTTATTTACTTCTGTGATGAAGCTGCTAGAATTGCTAGACCCGATACTAAAGGTAAACATAGACCTGTTGTTGGCATGCCTGTTGTTTCTGTTAAAATAGGAGATCATTGTTATCATGGCTTACGTGATATGGGTGCTAGTGCAAGTGCAATACCTCATTCCTTATACAAAGAAATTATGCATGATATTGCACCTACCAAGATAGAGGATATTGATGTTACAATTAAGCTTGCCAATAGAGATACTATTTCACCAATTGGGATTGTTAGAGATGTTGAAGTATTGTGTGGGAAAGTTGAATATCCTACTAATTTTCTTGTTCTTGGTTCCCCACAAGATGAATTTTGCCCCATTATATTTGGTAGACCCTTCTTGAATACTGTTAATGCTAGGATAGACTGCGAAATGGATATTGTTACTGTTGGTTTAGGGGATATGTCTCATGATTTTAATTTTGCTAAATTTCATAGACAACCCCATGATAAAGAACTTCCTAGTAAAGATGAAATTATTAGTCTTGCTTCTATTGCCGTGCCTCCTAATGATCCTTCAGAACAATATTTGCTAGACCATGAAAATGATATGTTTATGAATGAAAAGAGGGAAATAGATGAAGTATTCTTTTAAACAGGGACCTTTATTGAAACACAACTTGCATGTTGAAATCCTAGGGGATCCTCCTCCACCCAAGGGTGATCCCATATTTGAGCTTAAACTATTACATGATACTCTTAAATATGCCTATCTTGATGAAAAGAAAATATATCATGTTATTATTAGTGCTAACCTTTCAGAGCATGAAGAAGAGAAATTATTGAAAACTCTGAAGAAGCACTGTGCTGCTATTGGACATACTCTTGATGATCTTAAGGGCATTAGCCCCACTCCATGCCAGCACAAAATAAAATTGGAGAAAGACGCTAAACCGGTTGTTGATCACCAACGACCGTTAAATCCTAAGATGAAAGAAGTGGTAAGAAATGAAATATTAAAGCTTCTGGAGGCAGGTATAATTTATCATGTTGCTGGTAGTTAGTGGGTAAGTCCTATCCATTGTGTCCCTAAGAAGGGAGGTATTACTGTTGTTCCTAATGATAAAGATGAATTGTGTGGCACCCCGATCCGCATGGAGCAAGGGGCCTTCGCACGTCAGCCCAGGATAACACCTGACGCACGACAGGTCCATGATACAACATTCCAGGTACAAGAATATTCATCAAACACATGTGTATATAATTACATCAGTGATGAATATAATCTTCTGGCATAGCCCTAAGGCTATTTACATGGCAGCGAAAGTCTATTATAATGGCGGCGGAAGTCTTGGTAGCATAACACTCTAGCTGGGCTCCACAACTCACATGACTGGCAAGATTATGGCCTAGCACGATGGAACAAGTGAACGACCTACAAAACTGGCATGGCACGCTAGGTCAGTACATTGAATGTACTTGCAAGACAACCAAATACATAGCGTCCAAACAAGTAGAAGACAAAGCAAGAACCAAGCGTCTGCAACAATCTAGCTCATATCAGAAACTAAGCATGGCATAATATGAACCGAAAACATAAATCAAACTAACATCATGGCATCTACTAGCATGGCAACAACATGGCATAGCAAATTTATTTCTAACATGGCAACAACAAAACATAGCATATCATCTTAATCATATCCATCAAAGCATGGCCTAGCATCACGAAACTATGCTGAAAATAAACTACCAATCATATGAAATGCAGACATAGCATGTTAACTGTATGCAACCATCTCATATTCTATGACGGTTCTTTAAATGCAAACATATTACTCATGCGATGCCACCAAACTAGTGCACTGAGTCCCTCGGACTCTCTTACCAACGGTGATCACCTCATTTCCTGATCACCAACAGAGACAAACTTGTGATCCTTACGGCGATCACAACCCGACCAACGACCGGCCCATGATCCTTACGGCGATCACAACCCGACCAACAACTGGCCCGTGATCCTTACTGCAATCACAACCACATTAATCAACTTAATTATTTCAGGTTTATCCTCCATTTCGACCAAGACCCGATAGTGTACCCTACTACGAACTTGTGCCCATGACCGAGGACGCGGCTATAGATAGTTTAAATACAATCTGCAGAGGTAGCGCACTGTACCCACACTACGGAACCCATGGCCTCGCACTCCCATTCGGGTGGACCAACGGTGTTCCGACAAAAACGATCTACTGCCATCACACTCTCCCGGCCACTCCGACTCACTCCCCTCTGGGCTAAGTCATGGGTGGCCCCGTGTCTACCTCCAGACACAACGACCACCGTCGTGGCCCAATCCACTCCGGGACCCTCACGCAAAATCAAATCAAAACCGGGCACACAGGGCTTATGTCCGCCTACCTGATCAGGGTAGCGCACACCCATAACCTTCCCTCATTAGAGGCACCGGTGACAGGCACGACAATAGACCGCATTAGGGCCGTCCCATACTGGCAAATGTGGTTGCACTGGAAAAAGTTCGATTTGACGGCACTATGACTCGATCCCATCAATGACGGAGGAGGTTGTTATTATTAAGTCATTTTAATTCCTTCTCCATCATCATGAACATGAATGCAATAATGAGCATACATCATACAAATGCTTTAACAAAACATCGAGCTTCTCAAGTGAACACTTACAACATAAAGAACATGACAATACGAAGTACTAACATATCCACAGTGCATTACCATCATCATAGCATTTTATAACGATGACATAAAAATAAATTAGAGTAGTGACATGGCATCATCAATAACAATATTCTAATTATCATGGCAAGAGATAGCATGAAAACACAGTCATGCATGGTAAGCATAACGGAATAACTACAAATAAAACGATAAGCAACAACTGCAACTACACACACACAAGGTGCAAGCAAAATCAACATGCAAGTTTGGGGCTCATGATAAGAGGTTGGCTTGCCCGGGGGTCGACAAAAACTCTGGGAAGAAGTGAGAAACGACCGCGAAAATATTTGCCGGAAATAGTTCTCTCTCGGAGGGGCTGTTTTTGGACAAAGGCAAAATGGTCATTTTCAATATGTCGAACCATAGTGAAAATTATCTCATCAGAACGAGCTTGACAAAACGAAAATGTGGGCCTTGGATTTACGTCAATCGGAGTTACGGGTAAAAAGATACGGGCGTTTAAAACTCAGGGACTAATTTGTAAAAATACTTCTACAAACAGGTCTCTGGCAGTTTTAA
>NW_025235216.1:0-6353 GCF_018294505.1 Triticum aestivum | reverse complement strand
TGTCCACTCATCATTTGCTGAAATTTATCATGTAGCTGTTTGTTCGTCAGGTTCTCCCAATCAGTCTCATCGGCTTGTGAACCTACCATGGTTAGCGGAAAATAGAAACACACAAGAATATGATCCTATAGACTACTAAGAAGTGGTGGTGGTGTAGCACAAACCCGTCAAGCAAAGCTCAAATTCTTACTAGTTCTTACCCAGCAGCAGGTGGTGATCGGCAACCGTTGTAGTCAAAACTCTCAAATCTTGGATAGAGTGATTACCAGGGAGAGTCAAACGCACTACGTAGATGTATGTGGAGCTGGGAAGGCTTATAATATGGTAGCAAAAAAAGGGTCAGCAATAATCAAATCAGAGATGCAAAGTTGAATAAGCGCTCAACGACGGTATTGTGCTGGTCCTAGGCTAGACTGTGCTAGAGACGCGAGCCTAGAACACTAACAATATCACGACGCTGCACGGAAACAAGGGAGAAGCACACTCTGAATTTTTTCACTCTTTTTTTGCGCTCCTTTTTTTGCGCTCTTTTTTTTGCGCTCCTTTTTTTTCGAAAATCACTATAATGGCGAGTGTCTCAAAACTCTTCCCAAGTCAAGATAACAGGATAGGCACGAAATTTTTTCGACCAAGTTTTTTTTCGACTGCCCAGACCCAAAAACTGGAAACGGGTCAAAAAAAACTTTCTATAACGGCGACTGTCTCAATAGGCTTAGAAACACCTAAAAATAGGATAGCTAGAATTTTTTTGTCAAGTGCATTTTTGGAAAATTTTGGGCCTAAACGGGTCAAAAAAAATTCGACCAATTTTTTTTCTGAAACCTACTCAGGCAAGGAAACACGAATCGGAAATCAAATGGATCCCGAAAACAAACCTAATATGCAAGGAACTCGGACTGGTGGTGGATATATGGCAGCGGTGGTGGTATATGGCAGCGGTGGTGGTAGCGGTCGTAGCATATGGATATGGATCGGTGGTGGTATATGGATACGGATTGGTGGTAGTATATGGATACGGATTCGGAGCGGTGGTGGTAGATGGCAGGGGCGATGATGATGGTGCGGTGGCGGCGTGACAACTTATGACCAGAACTCGAAACTCTAAAAGACTAGACGCTAAGACCAGCAACTAGACACGACGATGCAACCGCAAATTCAACAAAGCAAAACCCTAAAAAGATTATGCAAAGGCTCAAATTGGTTCGGATATGATGAACTAACCCTAATTTTTTTGTGGCTTTTTCGTGGACTGTAGGTATGAAGAACAGACTCGATCTAAACTATGAAAAACTGTAAAATCTCACCGAGCAACATGGAAATCTGATACCACTTGATAGAGGCAAAGGTGTCCCGTCTTTCGATGAGATGATGGATATCGCTTTGGTGGAAGTCGACTTTGACGATCCGACTACGAACGTGCGAGGTGTCGCGCCTTAGCAATCGCTAAACCAACTCCGAGAGGTTATTGACCACGCCGGAGCACGATCAAACTGACCACGAAGGTCTGTTTCCTGCAGGCAAATGAAGAACAAGCAAGAAACTAAAATTGCAATATGGATATTGCGAATATAAGAGGAAAGCTTTATTGATCAAGGTGGGGTTCTGTGATGCCTTTGTCTGGTCGTTGAACACAAACGAAGTACACGAAGTTGCAGCTATGGCGAACTTTAGTCTAAACAAAACCCAAAGTCTAAACGGTGCCCTAAGGGCTGTATATATGGAGGAAGAGGGGGTGAATTTCGTGGCCCTTGGTAGAGGGGTCCGAAACTAACCCTATCTCTAGTTTCCCCACACATACGGACTCTAAAAATAGCCTATGCTTATGTATTTCGAAATTACATGGGCCTGTCCCAATAATAAGGTGACACAACACCTAGAATAGCCTCTGGACGAAATTTATGAAGTGGCATCTTGTATATTTCGTCCAAGGCTTCATGCACTCATTATGGTGGCTTCAAAGTCCTGAAATAATCACTTGTAACTCCGTTCTTGTTCCCCTTGCGCATGCCATCATCTCCATGCTTGTTCTTGCTCCAATGTTCATCCTTCTCCAAGCTAGTCCCTTCATTTGTAAGCAAAACAAATGTATCCAATTTAGGCAGCATCATATTCTCGTGAACATTAGAATCATTACCAAGAAACGGAAGTACCTGATAATTTAGTTGGCGTGCGTGATCTCTAGTAATTGGTCCAGTATATGTAGCAGTAGGGGTTGTGGGTGTAACAATGGTATTGATGTCCTCATCACAAGGCGCACAATCAAGATTGCGAGAGTGCATCGAGAACATCTCCATCGACATTCGTCACTCCAAAGCAAGTAAAAGGGACTACATCGACAAGAAGCTTTCCGCACATAAAGAGGAGCAAGATGCAAGGATGGAGGAGATTAGGGCCTTGATCAAGTCTTCTTCACCTTCGTCATCTTCAAGGCGGCAACATTCAAGCCACAAGTCTTCGGAACGCGAACACAATGCAAGCGTAATTCGTCCACATCCACATCTTCGTGATGACCACCGTCACAATCATGATCAACACCGTCATGAAGGGCAAGTCACCTCCAAGCAACATGTGCACGACGACGACGAACGACATCTACTACGAGCTCAAGAACGACAATGACATCATCATCATGAAGATGCTCCACAAGCGCAAATGCGCAAGTCCCAACAAGCCCTACTTCACGTCAAGGCCAAGCTTCAAGAGCACAAAAGAAGACCGCGAGATGACCACCACCAAGACGGCGCTACGGCTACAACAACCACTTTGGCATCTTCGCCAAGTGCTATCAAGGCATCTTCGCCTTTGGACGTACGGCATCTTCGCCTACTTCCCACGAGTATGCCTACAATGACTTCATCAAGTCCAAGGCGACCACCTACGAGCGAGGGCGACACTTCGATCTTCGGAAGCCCCTCGAGGAAGATGGCCGAGCATGGGAAACTCCCTTCGGTCATGGAGACGAGCTACGAGGTGCCACATCATATGGACCTCCAACAACAAGACGACGACAAGACGGTCGAGCAAAGGCCATCCCTTTCGACCACGATGACGAGCGCGAACCTCTTCAACAACATGGAGACATTTGCACCTACATCTCTCCGACACCCACATATGTCGAGATGCCCCAAGTGCCATGTGAGGAGAGCCACCACCCCATGAGTGAGATGAGTGACTCCACCATACGTGACATTGAGAGCATTTCCTATGAGGATGAGTGTGACCACCACTAGCCCCACATATGAGAGCATGCCACACATCCTATGTGAGGTTGAGCGCCATTTGATTGACTCCACCAACCATATGAGTGAGAGCATCCTTGAGGGAGTGAGTGATCCAGAACACTTAGCGAGTGAGGTAGTTGACACCGCGTGTGAGGCCACTATTATTTCTAATGACTTACCTCTACTCATAGTGTGTTTTCTTCTTTGGTGCTAGGTCTCCTACATGACGACATGCCTATCCTCGACGAGTCCATCCCTCCAATGGAGCCGACGATGTCCATGGTGGACGATGATGCAACCCCCACATGGTTCCATCAAGATGAAGATGACAACAAGTGGATCTTTGACACCTCACCTACAACACATGAGCGACGCTCCAAAGGTAACATAGGTGATGGTACTTCTCTTGTCCCACTAGTGGACTCTCTTGACATCGATTGCTCCCATGATGTTGACCCACCTATTCACATGCTTCATGCTAGTGAGACTTCTTCATGCCTTGACTTACCTATTTATGATGAATATGATGATGAGCATGTTGAGTTGCCTAAAATGTGATGCTATGCTCCATAGGATATCATGTGAAAATTCTATTGGTCACGTCATGTTTGATAATCCTTTGAACTTGTCATATGCTATGAGTGAGATATCCCATATTGCATCATTTCAATCTCAACATAGTAACTATGCATGCCCCATTAAAATAAATCCCAATTGCACTTATGGCATAGATGACGAGATGATGGTCATTGGCTTTTACTTCTCTTGTGATGATATTGCCATGCTTCCTTTACATGATTTGCGCAATTCCTCTACTATGACATGCCATGATCACATTGTTTCGAATATGCATTGTTTTGGATGTTGTCAATATTCTCCATGTGATGTTGCTACTCATGCTTATGAGGAGACCCCCATAGTTTCCTCATACATATTAGGAGATCTTGATGCATTTCATACTTTGCATGATTCCCATGATAGTGTACACCATATGCATTCCATGAATAAGAATGCTCTAGATATTGCTCGTGATGCATTACACAATTTGAGTCTCCATTATTCTATACATAATAACAAGCCTCTCATGATGGATGACATGTTTCTATATCACATGCATGTGCGCATCATGATGGATGATGTGTACATATACCACGCACACACAATTTTTCCTTTGTCTTTGTTTTGTGTAGGTACTCACATATACTCGTCAACCTCTCAATCCCAAGAGTTGACGAAACGAGCTCTTGAGAGGAACGATGACTTAGGATCCCGTGGACTATCCTTACCACCGTTCCCTTCGCGCAAGGACTACGCGCATCTCTTCTACTTGGCTTTCACATGGCTATGGGATATTTACCACTTATCACCTTATGCCCATACTATTGTGTTCACTTTGCATGTTATGCTTGCTTCTATGCCTTTACCATGCAATTGTGACCCTTCCTTGTATATACCCATGCTTCACCATTATGATACTCCTATGTGTATTTGCATGCTTGGTGGAGATCCTTGTTGCTTTTGCCATGTTTATCATGTGCCCCATGCTATTGATGCTTGTTGTGTTGGGAGAGTCATGATGCCCCATTACTACTTTCATATGGCCTCTCGCCAATACATTGATGATATTTTTCTCATATCTTGCTTTCATGCTTGTGCTATATCATGTGAATTATTCTTGCACACTATTTGCACCAATGACATGCTTGCCATGATTCCTCCTAGTATGTTGCATCTTTGCGCTACTAGCTTGCTTGACTTGATCGCTATGATTGCTTGCTATGTTGCATCACCCATGTTCCACTATTACTTGCTTTCTTGGGTTGATGACATATATGCTCATGCCTCTCACTTGATTTGTTATGATCATTGTCTCTTGTCTCCATTAGTTGCATCTCTCATATCATCTTGTATTCAGTGCCAACTTACTATGCTTATTAATCTTGGAGACTTTGACACTTTACTTGTGATGCATGCTTGTTTGATTGAGCCTCTTGTATTTGGATGTTCTTACATCATATGCCTCCATACTTTGAAATGCTCCCTTGTACTTTCTTATGATGAGCATGATGCATACACTTGTTGGGTATATTACCACTCGAATGATAGGTTTTGCATGTTCGCTAACCTCATTTGTTTTTCCGAGTGTTTGTCATGTTCTTTTGTTTTGAAGGATTCACAAGGTATTACCGTCATGAGACATATTGGTTATGTGAAGGCATACATGATGTGCAACACCAACATTTTCGACACTCTTATAAAGGTGAACTCCTTCTTTTTGAGCCATCCTCAAATATGCATATTGGATGGGTCACTCTTTCATTGTTGTTTCCTTCTTGTTATCTACATGATACATCTTGCAAACGGAGGAGAAACATTGGAGATTGGCTCTATGGACCTTCACATTGAGGAGCGCTCGCACTTATTGGATGCATCTTCGGAATTCCACTCATGCCATGACATCGAGCATTGGTACACCAACACCTCCATATTTGTTGATTGTGCTCATACATGTCATGCTCGATGGACATATCATACTCACCACAAGTTTGCACCCTATGCATGGATTGACTCACATTATGATTGCCTTGTTGCATCTTGTATTCCCATGTCATCCATGATATATGAGCTTGTTCACTTCCTTAGCAAATTTGTTGTGATCTTCCTTGATGGCATTTTCATACATCATGATCATATGGTCCTCCATCAATTGCATGATGACATTCACATATTGAGCATCCATTGCCATGTTCATGCTTTTGATGCATAATCCCATTATGATATCATTTTGCACAATGGTAGAATTTATCGCTTTGTGCACCATGCTAATTACCCCATGAATGCTTTGCATATCATTCTAGATCATCTTGATAAGCATCATGGGTCTTGCCACGCACTATCTTGCCGCATGGACTCATTCTTACATGATGGACACTTTGTGTGCGCTACCCATTGTACTTCCAAGTGTACTTTGTGTTTGCTCCTTTTGCATGTATACCACTCCAGAGACACCTTGGAGTACTTGGATTGTGCCATGCCTTCAACTTCGTCCAACTACAAGTCCGTCCACGACAACCGTTTCCATGGTGATGAGGATCACGATCCAAGGTCGGATCTTTCCCAAGGGGGGGGGGG
>NW_025235215.1:0-6356 GCF_018294505.1 Triticum aestivum | reverse complement strand
TTTAGGGGTCCCGGAGTGATTTTCACAATTAACGAACCCTTGGGTGCGTTTACGTGTCGGTCATCACTAATCCTAGGTTTGTCCGATTCTGGGCTCTTTCATGGACTATTACTCAACGTTTTGGGGTCCCAAAATGCTTTCCATGGTTGTCGAATCCCAAGGTGTGATATGTGTTGGTCGTCAACACTTGTAGTTTGGGTCGGTTCTGGCCCGTTTCTTGGACTATACTTAGTTTTGGGGTCCCGAAGTGATTTCCACGATTGTCGAACCTCGGGGTGCGTTTACATGTGGTCATCAACACTCTCAATTACGGCCAATTCTGGCCCGTTTCGTACACTATTACTCACTGTTTTGGGTCCCAGAGCGATTTCCACGATTGACGATCCCAGGAGTGCATTTACGTGTCCGTCGTCAACACTCATAGTTTTGGCCAATTCTGACTCGTTTCGTGGACTATTACTCACCGTTTTGGGGTCCCCAAGCGATTTCCACAGTTGTTGAACCCCAAGGTGCGATTACATGACGGTCGTCAACACTCGCAGTTTTGGCCCATTCTGACGCGTTTCGTGGACAATTACTCACTATTTTGGGTTCCTGGAGTGATTTCCACGATTAACTAACCCCTGACTGCATTTACGTGTCGGTCATCAATAATCCTTGGTTTGTCCAATTCTGGGCTCTTTCATGGACTATTACTCACCGTTTTGGGGTCCCAAATTGATTTCCATGGTTGTCGATCCCCATGGTGTGCTATGTGTTAGTCGTCAAGACTTTGTAGTTTTGGCCGTTTTGGAGTGCATTTACGTGTCCGTCGTCAACACTCGCAGTTTTGGCCAATTCTGACCCGTTTCGTGGACTATTACTCACCGTTTTGGGGTCCCGAAGCGATTTCCACAGTCGTTCAACCCCAAGGTGCGATTACGTGTCGGTCATCAACACTCGCAGTTTTGCCCGATTCTGGCGTGTTTCGTGGACTATTACTCACTATTTAGGGGTCCCGGAGTGATTTTCACAATTAACGAACCCTTGGGTGCGTTTACGTGTCGGTCATCACTAATCCTAGGTTTGTCCGATTCTGGGCTCTTTCATGGACTATTACTCAACGTTTTGGGGTCCCAAAACGCTTTCCATGGTTGTCGAATCCCAAGGTGTGATATGTGTTGGTCGTCAACACTTGTAGTTCGGGTCGGTTCTGGCCCGTTTCTTGGACTATACTTAGTTTTGGGGTCCCGAAGTGATTTCCACGATTGTCGAACCTCGGGGTGCGTTTACATGTGGTCATCAACACTCTCAATTACGGCCAATTCTGGCCCGTTTCGTACACTATTACTCACTGTTTTGGGTCCCAGAGCGATTTCCACGATTGACGATCCCAGGAGTGCATTTACGTGTCCGTCGTCAACACTCATAGTTTTGGCCAATTCTGACTCGTTTCGTGGACTATTACTCACCGTTTTGGGGTCCCCAAGCGATTTCCACAGTTGTTGAACCCCAAGGTGCGATTACATGACGGTCGTCAACACTCGCAGTTTTGGCCGATTCTGACGCGTTTCGTGGACTATTACTCACTATTTTGGGGTCCTGGAGTGATTTCCACGATTAACTAACCCCTGACTGCATTTACGTGTCGGTCATCAATAATCCTTGGTTTGTCCAATTCTGGGCTCTTTCATGGACTATTACTCACCGTTTTGGGGTCCCAAATTGATTTCCATGGTTGTCTATCCCCATGGTGTGCTATGTGTTGGTCGTCAAGACTTGTAGTTTTGGCCGTTTTGGAGTGCATTTACGTGTCCGTCGTCAACACTCGCAGTTTTGGCCAATTCTGACCCGTTTCGTGGACTATTACTCACCGTTTTGGGGTCCCGAAGCGATTTCCACAGTCGTTCAACCCCAAGGTGCGATTACGTGTCGGTCGTCAACACTCGCAGTTTTGCCCGATTCTGGCGTGTTTCGTGGACTATTACTCACTATTTAGGGGTCCCGGAGTGATTTTCACAATTAACGAACCCTTGGGTGCGTTTACGTGTCGGTCATCACTAATCCTAGGTTTGTCCGATTCTGGGCTCTTTCATGGACTATTACTCAACGTTTTGGGGTCCCAAAACGCTTTCCATGGTTGTCGAATCCCAAGGTGTGATATGTGTTCGTCGTCAACACTTGTAGTTTGGGTCGGTTCTGGCCCGTTTCTTGGACTATACTTAGTTTTGGGGTCCCGAAGTGATTTCCACGATTGTCGAACCTCGGGGTGCGTTTACATGTGGTCATCAACACTCTCAATTACGGCCAATTCTGGCCCGTTTCGTACACTATTACTCACTGATTTGGGTCCCAGAGCGATTTCCACGATTGACGATCCCAGGAGTGCATTTACGTGTCCGTCGTCAACACTCATAGTTTTGGCCAATTCTGACTCGTTTCGTGGACTATTACTCACCGTTTTGGGGTCCCCAAGCGATTTCCACAGTTGTTGAACCCCAAGGTGCGATTACATGACGGTCGTCAACACTCGCAGTTTTGGCCGATTCTGACGCGTTTCATGGACTATTACTCACTATTTTGGGGTCCTAGAGTGATTTCCACGATTAACTAACCCCTGACTGCATTTACGTGTCGGTCATCAATAATCCTTGGTTTGTCCAATTCTGGGCTCTTTCATGGACTATTACTCACCGTTTTGGGGTCCCAAATTGATTTCCATGGTTGTCGATCCCCATGGTGTGCTATGTGTTGGTCGTCAAGACTTGTAGTTTTGGCCGTTTTGGAGTGCATTTACGTGTCCGTCGTCAACACTCGCAGTTTTGGCCAATTCTGACCCGTTTCGTGGACTATTACTCACCGTTTTGGGGTCCCGAAGCGATTTCCACAGTCGTTCAACCCCAAGGTGCGATTACGTGTCGGTTGTCAACACTCGCAGTTTTGCCCGATTCTGGCGTGTTTCGTGGACTATTACTCACTATTTAGGGGTCCCGGAGTGATTTTCACAATTAACGAACCCTTGGGTGCGTTTACGTGTCGGTCATCACTAATCCTAGGTTTGTCCGATTCTGGGCTCTTTCATGGACTATTACTCAACGTTTTGGGGTCCCAAAACGCTTTCCATGGTTGTCGAATCCCAAGGTGTGATATGTGTTGGTCGTCAACACTTGTAGTTTGGGTCGGTTCTGGCCCGTTTCTTGGACTATACTTAGTTTTGGGGTCCCGAAGTGATTTCCACGATTGTCGAACCTCGGGGTGCGTTTACATGTGGTCATCAACACTCTCAATTACGGCCAATTCTGGCCCGTTTCGTACACTATTACTCACTGTTTTGGGTCCCAGAGCGATTTCCACGATTGACGATCCCAGGAGTGCATTTACGTGTCCGTCGTCAACACTCATAGTTTTGGCCAATTCTGACTCGTTTCGTGGACTATTACTCACCGTTTTGGGGTCCCCAAGCGATTTCCACAGTTGTTGAACCCCAAGGTGCGATTACATGACGGTCGTCAACACTCGCAGTTTTGGCCGATTCTGACGCGTTTCATGGACTATTACTCACTATTTTGGGGTCCTAGAGTGATTTCCACGATTAACTAACCCCTGACTGCATTTACGTGTCGGTCATCAATAATCCTTGGTTTGTCCAATTCTGGGCTCTTTCATGGACTATTACTCACCGTTTTGGGGTCCCAAATTGATTTCCATGGTTGTCGATCCCCATGGTGTGCTATGTGTTGGTCGTCAAGACTTGTAGTTTTGGCCGTTTTGGAGTGCATTTACGTGTCCGTCGTCAACACTCGCAGTTTTGGCCAATTCTGACCCGTTTCGTGGACTATTACTCACCGTTTTGGGGTCCCGAAGCGATTTCCACAGTCGTTCAACCCCAAGGTGCGATTACGTGTCGGTCGTCAACACTCGCAGTTTTGCCCGATTCTGGCGTGTTTCGTGGACTATTACTCACTCTTTAGGGGTCCCGGAGTGATTTTCACAATTAACGAACCCTTGGGTGCGTTTACGTGTCGGTCATCACTAATCCTAGGTTTGTCCGATTCTGGGCTCTTTCATGGACTATTACTCAATGTTTTGGGGTCCCAAAACGCTTTCCATGGTTGTCGAATCCCAAGGTGTGATATGTGTTGGTCGTCAACACTCGTAGTTTGGGTCGGTTCTGGCCCGTTTCTTGGACTATACTTAGTTTTGGGGTCCCGAAGTGATTTCCACGATTGTCGAACCTCGGGGTGCGTTTACATGTGGTCATCAACACTCTCAATTACGGCCAATTCTGGCCCGTTTCGTACACTATTACTCACTATTTTGGGTCCCAGAGCGATTTCCACGATTGACGATCCCAGGAGTGCATTTACGTGTCCGTCGTCAACACTCATAGTTTTGGCCAATTCTGACTCGTTTCGTGGACTATTACTCACCGTTTTGGGGTCCCGAAGCGATTTCCACAGTTGTTGAACCCCAAGGTGCGATTACTTTACGGTCGTCAACACTCGCAGTTTTGGCCGATTCTGACGCGTTTCGTGGACTATTACTCACTATTTTGGGGTCCTGGAGTGATTTCCACGATTAACTAACCCACGAGTGCATTTACGTGTCGGTCATCAATAATCCTTGGTTTGTCCGATTCTGGGCTCTTTCGTGGACTATTACTCACCGTTTTGGGGTCCCAAATTAATTTCCATGGTTGTCGATCCCCATGGTGTGCTATGTGTTGGTCGTCAAGACTTCTAGTTTTGGCCGTTTTGGAGTGCATTTACGTGTCCGTCGTCAACACTCGCAGTTTTGGCCAATTCTGACCCGTTTCGTGGACTATTACTCACCGTTTTGGGGTCCCGAAGCGATTTCCACAGTCGTTCAACCCCAAGGTGCGATTACGTGTCGGTCGTCAACACTCGCAGTTTTGCCCGATTCTGGCGTGTTTCGTGGACTATTACTCACTATTTAGGGGTCCCGGAGTGATTTTCACAATTAACGAACCCTTGGGTGCGTTTACGTGTCGGTCATCACTAATCCTAGGTTTGTCCGATTCTGGGCTCTTTCATGGACTATTACTCAACGTTTTGGGGTCCCAAAACGCTTTCCATGGTTGTCGAATCCCAAGGTGTGATATGTGTTGGTCGTCAACACTCGTAGTTTGGGTCGGTTCTGGCCCGTTTCTTGGACTATACTTAGTTTTGGGGTCCCGAAGTGATTTCCACGATTGTCGAACCTCGGGGTGCGTTTACATGTGGTCATCAACACTCTCAATTACGGCCAATTCTGGCCCGTTTCGTACACTATTACTCACTGTTTTGGGTCCCAGAGCGATTTCCACGATTGACGATCCCAGGAGTGCATTTACGTGTCCGTCGTCAACAATCATAGTTTTGGCCAATTCTGACTCGTTTCGTGGACTATTACTCACCGTTTTGGGGTCCCGAAGCGATTTCCACAGTTGTTGAACCCCAAGGTGCGATTACTTTACGGTCGTCAACACTCGCAGTTTTGGCCGATTGTGACGCGTTTCGTGGACTATTACTCACTATTTTGGGGTCCTGGAGTGATTTCCACGATTAACTAACCCCCGAGTGCATTTACGTGTCGGTCATCAATAATCCTTGGTTTGTCCGATTCTGGGCTCTTTCGTGGACTATTACTCACCGTTTTGCGGTCCCAAATTGATTTCCATGGTTGTCGATCCCCATGGTGTGCTATGTGTTGGTCGTCAAGACTTCTAGTTTTGGCCGTTTTGGAGTGCATTTACGTGTCCGTCGTCAACACTCGCAGTTTTGGCCAATTCTGACCCGTTTCGTGGACTATTACTCACCGTTTTGGGGTCCCGAAGCGATTTCCACAGTCGTTCAACCCCAAGGTGCGATTACGTGTCGGTCGTCAACACTCGTAGTTTTGCCCGATTCTGGCGTGTTTCGTGGACTATTACTCACTATTTAGGGGTCCCGGAGTGATTTTCACAATTAACGAACCCTTGGGTGCGTTTACGTGTCGGTCATCACTAATCCTAGGTTTGTCCGATTCTGGGCTCTTTCATGGACTATTACTCAACGTTTTGGGGTCTCAAAACGCTTTCCATGGTTGTCGAATCCCAAGGTGTGATATGTGTTGGTCGTCAACACTCGTAGTTTGGGTCGGTTCTGGCCCGTTTCTTGGACTATACTTAGTTTTGGGGTCCCGAAGTGATTTCCACGATTGTCGAACCTCGGGGTGCGTTTACATGTGGTCATCAACACTCTCAATTACGGCCAATTCTGGTCTGTTTCGTGCACTATTACTCACTGTTTTGGGTCCCAGAGCGATTTCCACGATTGACGATCCCAGGAGTGCATTTACGTGTCCGTCGTCAACACTCATAGTTTTGGCCAATTCTG
>NW_025235214.1:975-6357 GCF_018294505.1 Triticum aestivum | reverse complement strand
TTTCTGACTTCATTTGTTATTTTTCATGCATTTACTAATTATTTTGAGCTATAAGACCCTAAAATTGAAAAGCATTTCAAATGAACTCTGAAAAGGTTGAAAGTTGGCATGATATCATCATTTCATCCACATAGCATGTGCAAGAAAGTTGAGAGGGTTACGGCAAAAACTGGATGCACTTTGTGTACAAAACGGACAATCTCTTTCAAAGTATCAGGATTTCATCCGGAAACTCGTCTGTTACAAAGGGATTTCATTTTTGAAACCTTATTTGATCTCCTGACTTTTTGTGTGTTCAAAATGCACCATTCAAAGCCACATCATCATTTTTCAATCCTTTCTGACTTCATTTGTTATTTTTCATGCATTTACTAATTATTTTGAGCTATAAGACTCTAAAATTGAAAAGCATTTGAAATGAACTCTGAAAAGGTTGAAAGTTGGCATGATATCATCATTTCATCCACATAGCGTGTGCAAGAAAGTTGAGAGGGTTACGGCAAAAACTGGATGCACTTCGTGTACAAAACGGACAATCTCTTTCAAAGTATCAGGATTTCATCCGGAAACTCGTCTGTTACAAAGGGATTTCATTTTTTAAAACTTATTTGAACTCCTGACTTTTTGTGTGTTCAAAATGCACCATTCAAAGCCACATCATCATTTTTCAATCCTTTCTGACTTCATTTTTTATTTTTCATGCATTTACTAATTATTTTGAGCTATTAGACCCTAAAATTGAAAAGCATTTCAAATGAACTCTGAAAAGGTTGAAAGTTGGCATGATATCATCATTTCATCCACATAGCATGTGCAAGAAAGTTGAGAGGGTTACGGCAAAAACTGGATGCACTTCGTGTACAAAACGGACAATCTCTTTCAAAGTATCAGGATTTCATCCGGAAACTCGTCTGTTACAAAGGGATTTCATTTTTTAAACCTTAGTTGATCTCCTGACTTTTTGTGTGTTCAAAATGCACCATTCAAAGCCACATCATCATTTGTCAATCCTTTCTGACTTCATTTGTTATTTTTCATGCATTTACTAATTATTTTGAGCTATAAGACCCTAAAATTGAAAAGCATTTCAAATGAACTCTGAAAAGGTTGAAAGTTGGCATGATATCATCATTTCATCCACATAGCATGTGCAAGAAAGTTGAGAGGGTTACGGCAAAAACTAGATGCACTTCGTGTACAAAACGGACAATCTCTTTCAAAGTATCAGGATTTCATCCGGAAACTCGTCTGTTACAAAGGGATTTCATTTTTTAAACCTTATTTGAACTCCTGACTTTTTGTGTGTTCAAAATGCACCATTCAAAGCCACATCATCATTTTTCAATCCTTTCTGACTTCATTTGTTATTTTTCATGCATTTACTAATTATTTTGAGCTATAAGACCCTAAAATTGAAAAGCATTTGAAATGAACTCTGAAAAGGTTGAAAGTTGGCATGATATCATCATTTCATCCACATAGCATGTGCAAGAAAGTTGGGAGGGTTACGGCAAAAACTGGATGCACTTCGTGTACAAAACGGACAATCTCTTTCAAAGTATCAGGATTTCATCCGGAAACTCGTCTGTTACAAAAGGATTTCATTTTTTAAACCTTATTTGAACTCCTGACTTTTTGTGTGTTCAAAATGCACCATTCAAAGCAACATCATCATTTTTCAATCCTTTCTGACTTCATTTGTTATTTTCATGCATTTACTAATTATTTTGAGCTATAAGACCCTAAAATTGAAAAGCATTTCAAATGAACTCTGAAAAGGTTGAAGGTTGGCATGATATCATCATTTCATCCACATAGCATGTGCAAGAAAGTTGAGAGGGTTACGGCAAAAACTGGATGCACTTCGTGTACAAAACGGACAATCTCTTTCAAAGTATCAGGATTTCATCCGGAAACTCGTCTGTTACAAAGTGATTTCATTTTTTAAACCTTATTTGAACTCCTGACTTTTTGTGTGTTCAAAATGCACCATTCAAAGCCACATCATCATTTTTCAATCCTTTCTGACTTCATTTGTTATTTTTCATGCATTTACTAATTATTTTGAGCTATAAGACCCTAAAATTGAAAAGCATTTCAAATGAACTCTGAAAAGGTTGAAAGTTGGCATGATATCATCATTTCATCCACATAGCATGTGCAAGAGAGTTGAGAGGGTTACGGCAAAAACTGGATGCACTTCGTGTACAAAACGGACAATCTCTTTCAAAGTATTAGGATTTCATCCGGAAACTCGTCTGTTACAAAGGGATTTCATTTTTTAAAACTTATTTGAACTCCTGACTTTTTGTGTGTTCAAAATGCACCATTCAAAGCCACATCATCATTTGTCAATCCTTTCTGACTTCATTTGTTATTTTTCATGCATTTACTAATTATTTTGAGCTATAAGACCCTAAAATTGAAAAGCATTTCAAATGAACTCTGAAAAGGTTGAAAGTTGGCATGATATCATCATTTCATCCACATAGCATGTGCAAGAAAGTTGAGAGGGTTATGGCATAAACTGGATGCACTTCGTGTACAAAACGGACAATATCTTTCAAAGTATCAGGATTTCATCCGGAAACTCGTCTGTTACAAAGGGATTTCATTTTTTAAAACTTATTTGCACTCCTGACTTTTTGTGTGTTCAAAATGCACCATTCAAAGCCACATCAACATTTTTCAATCCTTTCTGACTTCATTTGTTATTTTTCATGCATTTACTAATTATTTTGAGCTATAAGACCCTAAAATTGAAAAGCATTTCAAATGAACTCTGAAAAGGTTGAAAGTTGGCATGATATCATCATTTCATCCACATAGCATGTGCAAGAAAGTTGAGAGGGTTACGGCAAAAACTGGATGCACTTCGTGTACGAAACGGACAATCTCTTTCAAAGTATCAGGATTTCATCCAGAAACTCGTCTGTTACAAAGGGATTTCATTTTTTAAAACTTATTTGAACTCCTGACTTTTTGTGTGTTCAAAATGCACCATTCAAAGCCACATCATCATTTTTCAATCCTTTCTGACTTCATTTGTTATTTTTCATGCATTTACTAATTATTTTGAGCTATAAGACCCTAAAATTGAAAAGCATTTCAAATGAACTCTGAAAAGGTTGAAAGTTGGCATGATATCATCATTTCATCCACATAGCATGTGCAAGAAAGTTGAGAGGGTTACGGCAAAAACTGGATGCACTGCGTGTACAAAACGGACAATCTCTTTCAAAGTATCAGGATTTCATCCGGAAACTCGTCTGTTACAAAGGGATTTCATTTTTTAAAACTTATTTGAACTCCTGACTTTTTGTGTGTTCAAAATGCACCATTCAAAGCCACATCATCATTTTTCAATCCTTTCTGACTTCATTTGTTATTTTTCATGCATTTACTAATTATTTTGAGCTATAAGACCCTAAAATTGAAAAGCATTTCAAATGAACTCTGAAAAGGTTGAAAGTTGGCATGATATCATCATTTCATCCACATAGCATGTGCAAGAGAGTTGAGAGGGTTACGGCAAAAACTAGATGCACTTCGTGTACAAAACGGACAATCTCTTTCAAAGTATTAGGATTTCATCCGGAAACTCGTCTGTTACAAAGGGATTTCATTTTTTAAAACTTATTTGAACTCCTGACTTTTTGTGTGTTCAAAATGCACCATTCAAAGCCACATCATCATTTGTCAATCCTTTCTGACTTCATTTGTTATTTTTCATGCATTTACTAATTATTTTGAGCTACAAGACCCTAAAATTGAAAAGCATTTCAAATGAACTCTGAAAAGGTTGAAAGTTGGCATGATATCATCATTTCATCCACATAGCATGTGCAAGAAAGTTGAGAGGGTTACGGCAAAAACTGGATGCACTTCGTGTACAAAACGGACAATCTCTTTCAAAGTATCAGGATTTCATCCGGAAACTCGTCTGTTACAAAGGGATTTCATTTTTTAAACTTATTTGAACTCCTGACTTTGTGTGTGTTCAAAATGCACCATTCAAAGCCACATCATCATTTTTCAATCCTTTCTGACTTCATTTGTTATTTTTCATGCATTTACTAATTATTTTGAGCTATAAGACCCTAAAATTGAAAAGCATTTCAAATGAACTCTGAAAAGGTTGAAAGTTGGCATGATATCATCATTTCATCCACATAGCATGTGCAAGAAAGTTGAGAGGGTTACGGCAAAAACTGGATGCACTTCGTGTACAAAACGGACAATCTCTTTCAAAGTATTAGGATTTCATCCGGAAACTCGTCTGTTACAAAGGGATTTCATTTTTTAAAACTTATTTGAACTCCTGACTTTTTGTGTGTTCAAAATGCACCATTCAAAGCCACATCATCATTTGTCAATCCTTTCTGACTTCATTTGTTATTTTTCATGCATTTACTAATTATTTTGAGCTATAAGACCCTAAAATTGAAAAGCATTTCAAATGAACTCTGAAAAGGTTGAAAGTTGGCATGATATCATCATTTCATCCACATAGCATGTGCAAGAAAGTTGAGAGGGTTACGGCAAAAACTGGATGCACTTTGTGTACAAAACGGACAATCTCTTTCAAAGTATTAGGATTTCATCCGGAAACTCGTCTGTTACAAAGGGATTTCATTTTTGAAACCTTATTTGATCTCCTGACTTTTTGTGTGTTCAAAATGCACCATTCAAAGCCACATCATCATTTTTCAATCCTTTCTGACTTCATTTGTTATTTTTCATGCATTTACTAATTATTTTGAGCTATAAGACCCTAAAATTGAAAAGCATTTCAAATGAACTCTGAAAAGGTTGAAATTTGGCATGATATCATCATTTCATCCACATAGCATGTGCAAGAAAGTTGACAGGGTTACGGCAAAAACTGGATGCACTTCGTGTACAAAACGGACAATCTCTTTCAAAGTATCAGGATTTCATTCGGAAACTCGTCTGTTACAATGGGATTTCATTTTTGAAACTTATTTGAACTCCTGACTTTTTGTGTGTTCAAAATGCACCATTCAAAGCCACATCATCATTTTTCAATCCTTTCTGACTTCATTTGTTATTTTTCATGCATTTACTAATTATTTTGAGCTATAAGACCCTAAAATTGAAAAGCATTTCAAATGAACTCTCAAAAGGTTGAAAGTTGGCATGATATCATCATTTCATCCACATAGCATGTGCAAGAGAGTTGAGAGGGTTACGGCAAAAACTGGATGCACTTCGTGTACAAAACGGACAATCTCTTTCAAAGTATTAGGATTTCATCCGGAAACTCGTCTGTTACAAAGGGATTTCATTTTGTAAAACTTATTTGAACTCCTGACTTTTTGTGTGTTCAAAATGCACCATTCAAAGCCACATCATCATTTG
>NW_025235214.1:0-847 GCF_018294505.1 Triticum aestivum | reverse complement strand
GGCATGATATCATCATTTCATCCACATAGCATGTGCAAGAAAGTTGAGAGGGTTACGGCAAAAACTGGATGCACTTTGTGTACAAAACGGACAATCTCTTTCAAAGTATCAGGATTTCATCCGGAAACTCGTCTGTTACAAAGGGATTTCATTTTTGAAACCTTATTTGATCTCCTGACTTTTTGTGTGTTCAAAATGCACCATTCAAAGCCACATCATCATTTTTCAATCCTTTCTGACTTCATTTGTTATTTTTCATGCATTTACTAATTATTTTGAGCTATAAGACCCTAAAATTGGAAAGCATTTCAAATGAACTCTAAAAAGGTTGAAAGTTGGCATGATATCATCATTTCATCCACATAGCATGTGCAAGAAAGTTGAGAGGGTTACGGCAAAAACTGGATGCACTTCGTGTACAAAACGGACAATCTCTTTCAAAGTATTAGGATTTCATCCGGAAACTCGTCTGTTACAAAGGGATTTCATTTTTTAAAACTTATTTGAACTCATGACTTTTTGTGTGTTCAAAATGCACCATTCAAAGCCACATCATCATTTTTCAATCCTTTCTGACTTCATTTGTTATTTTTCATGCATTTACTAATTATTTTGACATATAAGACCCTAAAATTGAAAAGCATTTCAAATGAACTCTGAAAAGGTTGAAAGTTGGCATGATATCATCATTTCATCCACATAGCATGTGCAAGAGAGTTGAGAGGGTTACGGCAAAAACTGGATGCACTTCGTGTACAAAACGGACAATCTCTTTCAAAGTATTAGGATTTCATCCGGAAACTCGTCTGTTACAAAGGGATTTCATTTTTTAAAACTTATTTGAACT
>NW_025235213.1:0-6357 GCF_018294505.1 Triticum aestivum | reverse complement strand
GTCTGTTTTATAAAAATTCCACAGGATAAAATATTTATCCAAATGGAATAATTCCAACTCCTAAAATCTTAGAATAATTCCACCTATTTATTGATGTAACATTCATGCACATCCATCACACTTTTCTATACTGTTCAAATTTAAATTCAAATTTGAGCATTTAAATCCTTCTTTGAAAATCCATTTCCACTATTCCTTAACTCCAAATCCAAAACTAGGAATTTTACCCTTCTTAGATTTCCCCCTAGTATTTATCAAAAATAAGTTGACATTTTTCTGAGCACTTTGGTTTTTCTGTTTTACTCTTGCCTTATTTTCTCGTTTTTTTCTTGCGACGATTAGATCCCGTACTAGACGAAGTTGTTGAAGAAGAAGAAGGAGAAGGATTTGAAGAACTTGAAGACCAAGGCAAGCAGCCCTTTGACCATGTCTATGAAACCCATTTTTAAGCATGTCATATAGCACATATTGTTATTGCAACGGAATCATGATGAGGTGGTAACCACTTTGATGGTTTGGCACCATACTTCCTCGTTGATACTTGCATTATGCATGACCCTACCTTCTTATGAGGGTTATGCCGGTGGGAGTAGATAGGATGCTAAAGTAGATGCTATGCAAAATGGGACGGGTATATGCATGATGAAGGAGACAAAGTATTTTCAAAAGACTTTTCAAAAACCCCGTCGGGTGCCACTTATGCCCGAGGGAGATGATGAGATGGGCAACCACTTGATGACGAAGTGGTGTACCGAGGCAAGTGTGTGTGTTGTTTTCGAAAACGGATTAGATTTAAGATTTGTCGACTGTCCCAACCTTACATGTGCAACCACTCTACCCTTATATGGGAAATGGCATTATTGATTACCTAGGCCGATACTAGTTTGGAGCCCGCATTACTAGTGACGGGGGAGAGTTGGTGTTCTCTCTCGGGACGGGGTCGTGCCAGGTAGGGCAGCCATGACTATTTTCACAGGGCACCGGATACACCGTTGTGTCCCCTCTCAGATGTTACGATCTCGAGTGAGTCTCGTATGATGTACATCGTGAGGATACAGAACAACGAGTGGACTCCTTGTTAGTGTCGTCTAGGGAAAGATAGTGATCGGGTGCTTACCCCGGGTACTTGAGGTATCGTGGGTCGTGGATGACACGGAAGTTCCCCGGATCTTGTGGGTAAAGTGTGCAACCTCTGCAGAGTGTAAAACTATTCGAATAGCCGTGTCCACGGTCAAGGACAATTGGGCGGTGCTGCTTAAACTATGTCCAGAGTTTTACAACCATGTGTGTGAGTTGATAAAACTACTTGGGTCAAGTCAAAGGACTTGACATGGTTGAGTTGGGTTGGTGCCCACTCTATTTATGTTGATATCTGTAACCTGTCCTCATCGTTACTTGAATTCTCCTGATGCATGTCTTACAAATTGTTGAACATGTCATTGCACTCAAAACTAGCTTTCTGCAAAAATTTACCTATATCATGTATTGTTACATCTTGGACTAAAACATGGGTTGCTTGCGAGTACATTCAAAGTACTCATTGGCTTGCCACTGGTTATTTAATTGGCCAGGCATGGAAGAACCGGAGTTCGAAGAAGAGTTCTTTGGAGACGAGCATGTGAACTAGGACGTTTCCCAGTCAGAATGCCTGTAGGGTTAAGGCAGATGGCATGGGTTCTACTTATCGATGAAGATTTCCGCTGCTTGTGTTTCATTTGATGTTCAGCCCTTAAGGCTTTATCAATGTTAGACTTGACCATAGTGGTCATAATTTGTGTAAGACGGTATGTATGGATGTAAGACTCTTGTTATTCAGCTTCTGTGTGTTCAGTGAGCATTGATCTCTGGGATTACTGTACACGTGCATTCGATGATCTTGACTTATGAGTCGGGGTCCCCACAGAGCTGGTATCAGAGCCATCCTGACTGTAGGAGGCCTTAGTTAGCATGGTCATTAGTTAGGGTAAAACTATTTCCAAAACTACTACTAGTTTTCAAAACTATCTGTACTTCTCTTCCCTTCTCAGCTTTTTCGAAAACTAAGGTATACTTTCCTTATTGATCTCTTCCCCTTCAAAACCTTTGGTCGCTAGAACCCTTATGCCCCTGACCACTGGATTCCTTGAAATCCTCGTGGATAATCTAGAAGGAAGATGCATTGCCAGACATTCACCCGCATCTCCTGAACACAAGATTGGTGACATCACAACAAGATGATACCAACAGAAGATACATCCACGAGGAATGAGGACCTGAAGACCCAGGAGATGGTGACACCCTTGACACTGCCCCAAGATGATGCAACCTTAGCCTACGATGATCAGGGCATAGAATATGCAAGATCATGATATACATCGCTAATAGAGTAACCCTGTCACTACCATTGTTGTATCGGCAACCACCGATGGATGAGAACCTAGCCATTTGGTCCGCCTCACCATAGTGAGCAGGAAAACGGTTCTCCTCATCCCCCGCTCTTGGTGTCGATGTTGTCATCAACGTAACTGACATGATGGACCTCTATTGCGCCCTGACAATGTCATTGCATAAAGGAATACCTACCTGGTATCATCGATGGCTTAGAAGACAAAAAGGGATCGTCGTGATTAAGAAGACAATAGAAGACCAAGTCAATGCCAGTTATGAGGAGCCACCTTCACCCCATCACTTCAACAGGCAAGAAGTTGTTGAAGAATCTTCAGGCTCAACCCGGACTGTTTCATCGAACAACTACAAGAGATGTAGCAACACCTGAGGAAAACTCAGAAGACTGCTTGAGGCACAAGGCACGACTACTGAGTCCGAGAACCCCTAGGGTAGGATGAGTCTTGTACCCCCTATGCGCATTCGAGTCCGTATGATAGTTCAAATAGAACCATGATCGTGTGTTGCTTGTTTTTATTTGTTTGTGTTTTGATATAGGTCGCACTTTTGCCCTAGGCGATAAGTATGCGACTATATCACCTTCCTCACCTTGTTTCTTTTGTTTGGCCCTCTTTGCACTTGTTTGTTTGCACTAGCACTATAGAACCCCCTGTCGGTGTACTAGAATAGGGGTACCCTAGTATCCCGAACTTGTGCACGGGCAGTTGCAGCAACCCGCGGCAAGGCTTGCCGGGCGACCGCCAAGGTCCTTCGTGGTTCCTTTGGAGCCATTCAAGAACAAAGTATTTAAGCTCAGGAGACAAGGCCCCGGCAAGAGGAGCTTGCCGGGAAGGCCAACCAAGGCATTTCAAGGAACTTGCCGCGACGCGCCGCGCGTCCCGGCAAGGCCCGGTGAGCGACAAGCTTCCGGGCGTGACAAGACAACGGCCGCGGCAAGGCACTTGCCATGGCAAGCGGCCACTCTGTGCCCACGCTCCAGCGCATCCACCAACGTGTCGCTCTGGGGGCCTTTCCAGGCGCGCGTGGCGGAAGGCTGTGCAGCCAGCGGTGCGCGGTGGCATGTGAAGCTGACAAGACTTCCATCGTGGCGAGCGATGGCTTCCCTGACAGTACCTTTCTGCACTGTTTGGGCGACGCAGACGGGCATTTAATGCCTTTGTCCCTTGCCGTCAGGGTTAGGTAGGATGCACTGTACAGGTAGCTGTACCAACCACCTCTCTTTTTACATTTTTGCCCTCGTCTAGGTTGCCACCTGTCGGTGACCCCTTTAGCGTATAAAAGGAGGCCCATGCGCAACGTAGAGGAGGTTCAGATCATTCAGAAGCCAGAAAAGCACTTAGCTCTGTCTCGAGCAAGAAGAGAATACAATCAGACAAGCAGCAGTAGGAGTGATATCTCTCTGGAGAGCTCCGAAGCTGGGTAAACTGCTCGTGTGCTTCGCCTCGATCCGCTCTTCGTGCGACCTCCGCCCCCCGCCGAACCGAAAGGGGCTCGGTCCGCCGGTCCCATAGGTGTTCGTGGATCAGTCTCCCCCGACATCTTTGGCGCGCCAGGTAGGGGGCGTCGGGGTTGTGTGAACCTGATCCGGCGTTCACACGAGCTAGATCTTCATTTTCTTCATCGACATGCCACCGAAGAAGAAGGCTTCGGAGACAGCTGTTCCGTCCACGTTGATCCCACCGCCACCGGAGCAAACGGGTGGTGGGGTAGACGCCGGCGGAAGGACGGACGTCGACGAGGAAGCTCACGATGCTGCCAGGTCCAAGGGCAAGGCGGCGCAGACCTCGACGTCCGTGCTTGTTCCGCGCCCATCTCAGGAGGCGCAGGACTGACAGCGTCATGGTACTCGCAGTACCATACGTTTGTTGGGCCAAGATCAAGCTGGTGGATTTCGGGGCGCTCAAGACCAGCATGCACGCCAACGTGCCAGCACGAGCGAGACACGGTCGCCCGGACAGGATAATGCTCCTTCTAACATAGTTAGAAGTCCGAGCATATCCCGCTCCTCGCGCCGTCCGCCACTACCACCCACCACTCCGGCAGAAGCTTTGGCGCGAGCTCAACTGCTCCTAGATTACCCTCCGACGTCGGACAAGATCGACGAATGGAGGGCCACCATTCAGAGTCTCATCGGCTACGCCAATGGCGACACTCCACGGCAGCCGAGCATGTCGCTGCCGTGGCAGGGTTGCCAGGCGCGAGCCGGTGGCGACGAAACTGGTGGGGGTGCAACCACCATGCAATCACCACCCCGAAGGCCAAGATCGCCGACTCGCCGGATCCACCTCGACAGCGACTCTACCGCATCGTCGGATCCACGAGCTCGTCGCGATCAGCGCCAAATTCTTCACGATCGACAGCAAGAAGACGCTCGTACTCGCATCGAGCGCCGAAGAGAAGCACGACGTCAATCCGACAAGCGCGCTGGGCCTTCTGTTGACATGCATGCGCCAGGGGAACCAGGCGACCTGCCGTATGCGGTAGGTTGCCCTGCGTTCACTCGTGAGCTGCGGCGAGTCCAGTGGCCCAGCACGAAGAACTTCAAGCCAGACGTACCGGAGAAGTATGACGGCAAGACGCATCCGTCGGAGTTCCTGAGCATCTACACCATTGCGGTGCAAAGCTGCTGGGGGGCGGGACGACAAGATCCTTGCCAACTACTTCCTGCTGGTGCTCAAGCCCAACGTCAGATCCTGGCTCATGCACTTGCCGGACAACTTCATATCCTCTTGGGCCGACCTATGCCATCAGTTTGTCGGCGCCTTCACAGGCGGCCACAAGCCTCATGGCGAAGAGAGTGACCTTCATCTGCTCGCCCAGAAGGAAGGAGAGCCCCTGTGCAAGTACATTCAAAGATTCAGCAGCGTACAACACAACATCCCAGATGTCCACCCAGCCGCGGTAATCAGCGCGTTCCACCAGAACGTGCGGAATCGCAGGATGCGGGAGGAGATGGCGATGTGCAAGATCAGGGACGTCAGTGAGTTATATGCACTGGCCGACAAGTGTGCGTGTGCTGAGGAGGGGAGGAGACTCCCCGGAGAGAATGTAGGAGCAAGAGGATCTGACAGTGAAGATGCTGCCCCGGCAAGGAAAAACCGGCGGCGGAACAACAGGAAGAAAAAAGGCAAAGAGGTGCTAGTCATTGAGCAGTCCGGCAAGAAGCCCAAAGCTGGTAGCTCCGACAAGGAGGTTGCCGCAGAGGCTGTGGCGGTCGCCGACAAGCAGGACAGCACCAACAAGCAGTACTGCAAGGTCCACCACACCAAGGGCCATGACCTCCAGAGCTGCAAGAAGGTCGAGCAGCTTGTTGAGCAGCAAAAGGCTGAATACGAGCGGCGCGACAAGGAGAAAGCCCAGGCAGGTGCTGGAGGAGCTAGCAAGAAACGTCCCGGCCGAGGAGGACGCCGCGGCAAGGCCAAGAAGCGGCAAGGAGACAGACCTCCCCGCGGCCGCGACAAGGATGAAGATGACAACGACGACGAGGATATGGATGAAGATGAGACCAATGAGCAGGAGTTCCAGAAAGCCACAGAGGTCCTGTGCGTTGACGGCGGTGCTTCTCTGCATACTTCGCACCGCCAGCTCAAGCAGTGGGTGCGGGAAGTTAACGCAGCAGAACCACCCGTTGAGTCACGCAAGCCTCTGAAATGGTCCAGCACGCCTATCATCTTTGATATTGAGGACCACCCTGATCGCATAACTGCGGTCGGGTGCCTGCCGATGTTGGTTTCACCAACTATCCGCAACCTCAAGGTCACTAAGATGTTAGTTGACGGCGGGGCCGGCTTGAACCTGATCTCCTCCGCGGTGCTCCAGAAACTCCAGATCCCTGACAGCGAGCTCGAAGAGACCGGTACGTTCCAAGGAATCAACCCGGGAAGGAGCAAGCCGAAGGGAAAGATCACGTTGCCGGTAACATTTGGCAGTGAGTTGAACTTCAGGACTTAGAGGGTCACTTTCGACGTTGCT
>NW_025235212.1:0-6357 GCF_018294505.1 Triticum aestivum | reverse complement strand
GTCTGTTTTATAAAAATTCCACAGGATAAAATATTTATCCAAATGGAATAATTCCAACTCCTAAAATCTTAGAATAATTCCACCTATTTATTGATGTAACATTCATGCACATCCATCACACTTTTCTATACTGTTCAAATTTAAATTCAAATTTGAGCATTTAAATCCTTCTTTGAAAATCCATTTCCACTATTCCTTAACTCCAAATCCAAAACTAGGAATTTTACCCTTCTTAGATTTCCCCCTAGTATTTATCAAAAATAAGTTGACATTTTTCTGAGCACTTTGGTTTTTCTGTTTTACTCTTGCCTTATTTTCTCGTTTTTTTCTTGCGACGATTAGATCCCGTACTAGACGAAGTTGTTGAAGAAGAAGAAGGAGAAGGATTTGAAGAACTTGAAGACCAAGGCAAGCAGCCCTTTGACCATGTCTATGAAACCCATTTTTAAGCATGTCATATAGCACATATTGTTATTGCAACGGAATCATGATGAGGTGGTAACCACTTTGATGGTTTGGCACCATACTTCCTCGTTGATACTTGCATTATGCATGACCCTACCTTCTTATGAGGGTTATGCCGGTGGGAGTAGATAGGATGCTAAAGTAGATGCTATGCAAAATGGGACGGGTATATGCATGATGAAGGAGACAAAGTATTTTCAAAAGACTTTTCAAAAACCCCGTCGGGTGCCACTTATGCCCGAGGGAGATGATGAGATGGGCAACCACTTGATGACGAAGTGGTGTACCGAGGCAAGTGTGTGTGTTGTTTTCGAAAACGGATTAGATTTAAGATTTGTCGACTGTCCCAACCTTACATGTGCAACCACTCTACCCTTATATGGGAAATGGCATTATTGATTACCTAGGCCGATACTAGTTTGGAGCCCGCATTACTAGTGACGGGGGAGAGTTGGTGTTCTCTCTCGGGACGGGGTCGTGCCAGGTAGGGCAGCCATGACTATTTTCACAGGGCACCGGATACACCGTTGTGTCCCCTCTCAGATGTTACGATCTCGAGTGAGTCTCGTATGATGTACATCGTGAGGATACAGAACAACGAGTGGACTCCTTGTTAGTGTCGTCTAGGGAAAGATAGTGATCGGGTGCTTACCCCGGGTACTTGAGGTATCGTGGGTCGTGGATGACACGGAAGTTCCCCGGATCTTGTGGGTAAAGTGTGCAACCTCTGCAGAGTGTAAAACTATTCGAATAGCCGTGTCCACGGTCAAGGACAATTGGGCGGTGCTGCTTAAACTATGTCCAGAGTTTTACAACCGTGTGTGTGAGTTGATAAAACTACTTGGGTCAAGTCAAAGGACTTGACATGGTTGAGTTGGGTTGGTGCCCACTCTATTTATGTTGATATCTGTAACCTGTCCTCATCGTTACTTGAATTCTCCTGATGCATGTCTTACAAATTGTTGAACATGTCATTGCACTCAAAACTAGCTTTCTGCAAAAATTTACCTATATCATGTATTGTTACATCTTGGACTAAAACATGGGTTGCTTGCGAGTACATTCAAAGTACTCATTGGCTTGCCACTGGTTATTTAATTGGCCAGGCATGGAAGAACCGGAGTTCGAAGAAGAGTTCTTTGGAGACGAGCATGTGAACTAGGACGTTTCCCAGTCAGAATGCCTGTAGGGTTAAGGCAGATGGCATGGGTTCTACTTATCGATGAAGATTTCCGCTGCTTGTGTTTCATTTGATGTTCAGCCCTTAAGGCTTTATCAATGTTAGACTTGACCATAGTGGTCATAATTTGTGTAAGACGGTATGTATGGATGTAAGACTCTTGTTATTCAGCTTCTGTGTGTTCAGTGAGCATTGATCTCTGGGATTACTGTACACATGCATTCGATGATCTTGACTTATGAGTCGGGGTCCCCACAGAGCTGGTATCAGAGCCATCCTGACTGTAGGAGGCCTTAGTTAGCATGGTCATTAGTTAGGGTAAAACTATTTCCAAAACTACTACTAGTTTTCAAAACTATCTGTACTTCTCTTCCCTTCTCAGCTTTTTCGAAAACTAAGGTATACTTTCCTTATTGATCTCTTCCCCTTCAAAACCTTTGGTCGCTAGAACCCTTATGCCCCTGACCACTGGATTCCTTGAAATCCTCGTGGATAATCTAGAAGGAAGATGCATTGCCAGACATTCACCCGCATCTCCTGAACACAAGATTGGTGACATCACAACAAGATGATACCAACAGAAGATACATCCACGAGGAATGAGGACCTGAAGACCCAGGAGATGGTGACACCCTTGACACTGCCCCAAGATGATGCAACCTTAGCCTACGATGATCAGGGCATAGAATATGCAAGATCATGATATACATCGCTAATAGAGTAACCCTGTCACTACCATTGTTGTATCGGCAACCACCGATGGATGAGAACCTAGCCATTTGGTCCGCCTCACCATAGTGAGCAGGAAAACGGTTCTCCTCATCCCCCGCTCTTGGTGTCGATGTTGTCATCAACGTAACTGACATGATGGACCTCTATTGCGCCCTGACAATGTCATTGCATAAAGGAATACCTACCTGGTATCATCGATGGCTTAGAAGACAAAAAGGGATCGTCGTGATTAAGAAGACAATAGAAGACCAAGTCAATGCCAGTTATGAGGAGCCACCTTCACCCCATCACTTCAACAGGCAAGAAGTTGTTGAAGAATCTTCAGGCTCAACCCGGACTGTTTCATCGAACAACTACAAGAGATGTAGCAACACCTGAGGAAAACTCAGAAGACTGCTTGAGGCACAAGGCACGACTACTGAGTCCGAGAACCCCTAGGGTAGGATGAGTCTTGTACCCCCTATGCGCATTCGAGTCCGTATGATAGTTCAAATAGAACCATGATCGTGTGTTGCTTGTTTTTATTTGTTTGTGTTTTGATATAGGTCGCACTTTTGCCCTAGGCGATAAGTATGCGACTATATCACCTTCCTCACCTTGTTTCTTTTGTTTGGCCCTCTTTGCACTTGTTTGTTTGCACTAGCACTATAGAACCCCCTGTCGGTGTACTAGAATAGGGGTACCCTAGTATCCCGAACTTGTGCACGGGCAGTTGCAGCAACCCGCGGCAAGGCTTGCCGGGCGACCGCCAAGGTCCTTCGTGGTTCCTTTGGAGCCATTCAAGAACAAAGTATTTAAGCTCAGGAGACAAGGCCCCGGCAAGAGGAGCTTGCCGGGAAGGCCAACCAAGGCATTTCAAGGAACTTGCCGCGACGCGCCGCGCGTCCCGGCAAGGCCCGGTGAGCGACAAGCTTCCGGGCGTGACAAGACAACGGCCGCGGCAAGGCACTTGCCATGGCAAGCGGCCACTCTGTGCCCACGCTCCAGCGCATCCACCAACGTGTCGCTCTGGGGGCCTTTCCAGGCGCGCGTGGCGGAAGGCTGTGCAGCCAGCGGTGCGCGGTGGCATGTGAAGCTGACAAGACTTCCATCGTGGCGAGCGATGGCTTCCCTGACAGTACCTTTCTGCACTGTTTGGGCGACGCAGACGGGCATTTAATGCCTTTGTCCCTTGCCGTCAGGGTTAGGTAGGATGCACTGTACAGGTAGCTGTACCAACCACCTCTCTTTTTACATTTTTGCCCTCGTCTAGGTTGCCACCTGTCGGTGACCCCTTTAGCGTATAAAAGGAGGCCCATGCGCAACGTAGAGGAGGTTCAGATCATTCAGAAGCCAGAAAAGCACTTAGCTCTGTCTCGAGCAAGAAGAGAATACAATCAGACAAGCAGCAGTAGGAGTGATATCTCTCTGGAGAGCTCCGAAGCTGGGTAAACTGCTCGTGTGCTTCGCCTCGATCCGCTCTTCGTGCGACCTCCGCCCCCCGCCGAACCGAAAGGGGCTCGGTCCGCCGGTCCCATAGGTGTTCGTGGATCAGTCTCCCCCGACATCTTTGGCGCGCCAGGTAGGGGGCGTCGGGGTTGTGTGAACCTGATCCGGCGTTCACACGAGCTAGATCTTCATTTTCTTCATCGACATGCCACCGAAGAAGAAGGCTTCGGAGACAGCTGTTCCGTCCACGTTGATCCCACCGCCACCGGAGCAAACGGGTGGTGGGGTAGACGCCGGCGGAAGGACGGACGTCGACGAGGAAGCTCACGATGCTGCCAGGTCCAAGGGCAAGGCGGCGCAGACCTCGACGTCCGTGCTTGTTCCGCGCCCATCTCAGGAGGCGCAGGACTGACAGCGTCATGGTACTCGCAGTACCATACGTTTGTTGGGCCAAGATCAAGCTGGTGGATTTCGGGGCGCTCAAGACCAGCATGCACGCCAACGTGCCAGCACGAGCGAGACACGGTCGCCCGGACAGGATAATGCTCCTTCTAACATAGTTAGAAGTCCGAGCATATCCCGCTCCTCGCGCCGTCCGCCACTACCACCCACCACTCCGGCAGAAGCTTTGGCGCGAGCTCAACTGCTCCTAGATTACCCTCCGACGTCGGACAAGATCGACGAATGGAGGGCCACCATTCAGAGTCTCATCGGCTACGCCAATGGCGACACTCCACGGCAGCCGAGCATGTCGCTGCCGTGGCAGGGTTGCCAGGCGCGAGCCGGTGGCGACGAAACTGGTGGGGGTGCAACCACCATGCAATCACCACCCCGAAGGCCAAGATCGCCGACTCGCCGGATCCACCTCGACAGCGACTCTACCGCATCGTCGGATCCACGAGCTCGTCGCGATCAGCGCCAAATTCTTCACGATCGACAGCAAGAAGACGCTCGTACTCGCATCGAGCGCCGAAGAGAAGCACGACGTCAATCCGACAAGCGCGCTGGGCCTTCTGTTGACATGCATGCGCCAGGGGAACCAGGCGACCTGCCGTATGCGGTAGGTTGCCCTGCGTTCACTCGTGAGCTGCGGCGAGTCCAGTGGCCCAGCACGAAGAACTTCAAGCCAGACGTACCGGAGAAGTATGACGGCAAGACGCATCCGTCGGAGTTCCTGAGCATCTACACCATTGCGGTGCAAAGCTGCTGGGGGGCGGGACGACAAGATCCTTGCCAACTACTTCCTGCTGGTGCTCAAGCCCAACGTCAGATCCTGGCTCATGCACTTGCCGGACAACTTCATATCCTCTTGGGCCGACCTATGCCATCAGTTTGTCGGCGCCTTCACAGGCGGCCACAAGCCTCATGGCGAAGAGAGTGACCTTCATCTGCTCGCCCAGAAGGAAGGAGAGCCCCTGTGCAAGTACATTCAAAGATTCAGCAGCGTACAACACAACATCCCAGATGTCCACCCAGCCGCGGTAATCAGCGCGTTCCACCAGAACGTGCGGAATCGCAGGATGCGGGAGGAGATGGCGATGTGCAAGATCAGGGACGTCAGTGAGTTATATGCACTGGCCGACAAGTGTGCGTGTGCTGAGGAGGGGAGGAGACTCCCCGGAGAGAATGTAGGAGCAAGAGGATCTGACAGTGAAGATGCTGCCCCGGCAAGGAAAAACCGGCGGCGGAACAACAGGAAGAAAAAAGGCAAAGAGGTGCTAGTCATTGAGCAGTCCGGCAAGAAGCCCAAAGCTGGTAGCTCCGACAAGGAGGTTGCCGCAGAGGCTGTGGCGGTCGCCGACAAGCAGGACAGCACCAACAAGCAGTACTGCAAGGTCCACCACACCAAGGGCCATGACCTCCAGAGCTGCAAGAAGGTCGAGCAGCTTGTTGAGCAGCAAAAGGCTGAATACGAGCGGCGCGACAAGGAGAAAGCCCAGGCAGGTGCTGGAGGAGCTAGCAAGAAACGTCCCGGCCGAGGAGGACGCCGCGGCAAGGCCAAGAAGCGGCAAGGAGACAGACCTCCCCGCGGCCGCGACAAGGATGAAGATGACAACGACGACGAGGATATGGATGAAGATGAGACCAATGAGCAGGAGTTCCAGAAAGCCACAGAGGTCCTGTGCGTTGACGGCGGTGCTTCTCTGCATACTTCGCACCGCCAGCTCAAGCAGTGGGTGCGGGAAGTTAACGCAGCAGAACCACCCGTTGAGTCACGCAAGCCTCTGAAATGGTCCAGCACGCCTATCATCTTTGATATTGAGGACCACCCTGATCGCATAACTGCGGTCGGGTGCCTGCCGATGTTGGTTTCACCAACTATCCGCAACCTCAAGGTCACTAAGATGTTAGTTGACGGCGGGGCCGGCTTGAACCTGATCTCCTCCGCGGTGCTCCAGAAACTCCAGATCCCTGACAGCGAGCTCGAAGAGACCGGTACGTTCCAAGGAATCAACCCGGGAAGGAGCAAGCCGAAGGGAAAGATCACGTTGCCGGTAACATTTGGCAGTGAGTTGAACTTCAGGACTTAGAGGGTCACTTTCGACGTTGCT
>NW_025235211.1:0-6360 GCF_018294505.1 Triticum aestivum | reverse complement strand
GAAACTTTTCATGTTGATGGTTTTCTCTGATTCCTAGCCGTTTTCAAGTAATTACGAAAACGGCGGGATCATTCGTTCTGCTTCTACCGCGAAACAGATTCTTCGAAAATGCACCGTGTGAAGAACCTGAACTTCTCGGTGCGTGTACCTGAACTTCACTCTGTTTTTCACGTGATTTTTTTGCTCGTTGATCTTCATCCACTGCCCGTAGCTCTCCATCCCACTTACGGGAATTGAGCGGGTGATATACCGATGGAAAGCTGCTGTAAACACGCAACTTTCCCGTGTTGATCATTTTTTCATACTCGCGGCGATTTGAAAGTTTTTCATCTGAAATTCATTTAGCGTAGTAGTTGAACTTCCTGCTGTTTTCATGTTGAACTTCTGGGACGTATGTTTCTTTGTAATTTTCTCATCCATTCGTAAGTGTTACACAAATAATATTCTTTTGTACAAACGTCTCTCACAATAATTTTTTTAACTTTCTCCGACCAAGGACTTGAACTTGTAACAACAAAACTTTTAGCATTTGCTTTTTTGTTCTTTTTTTAATACAAAATGCACACCGTGTAGTACATGAACTTCTCGCAGTTATCAACCTGAACCTGTCTCGGTTACGTGAAATATTTTGAGTTTTTTATGAATTTTTTAATCTGATTTTTCTTAATCCTTTTTTATGAATTTTGAAGCACTTTATTTTTAGAAGTTGAACTTCTTGTTTGTATTATTTAATAACGAGGAAAATATGAGTTTTCTATAATCATCGAACTTCTCCATCTTTTTAGTATGGCCTTCCTGGTTTAATTTCTTAACCCTTTTTTATGAAATTTTGAACGTTATATTTTTAGAAGTTGAACTTCTTTTTTTTATTTTTAAACTTCTTGTTTCCATTATTTAATAACGAGGAAAATATGAGTTTTCTATAATCATCGAACTTCTCCATCTTTTTAATATGGCCTTCCTGATTTTATTTCTTAATCCTTTTTTACGAAATTTTGAACGTTATATTTTTAAAAGTTGAACTTCTTGTTTTTTATTTTTAAACTTCTTGTTTCCATTCTTTAATAACAAGGAAAACCTGAGTTTTCTATAATCATAGAACTTCTTCATCTTTTTAATATGGACTTTCTGGTTTTATTTTCTTAATATTTTTTATGAAATTTTGAAGCGCTCTATTTTGAAAATTTGAACTTCTTGTTATTTTATTTTTGAACTTCTTGTTTCCATTCTTTAATAACAAGGAAAATCTGAGTTTTTACATATAAATAGAGAACTACTCTATTTTTGTAATTTGGACTTCTAGGTTTATTTCTTTTTAGTAACAGGAATATCCTAGTTTTGTAATTAGTATTGAACCGGTTCATTATTTAAATATGAACTTGTAGAGTTTTTGTATTTAAAAACGGTGAAAATCCTGTTTAATGATTTTTGAACTTCTCCACTTTTAGAATTTGAACTTCTTGTTTTTTTATGTAGAATGGGTGAAATATCCACTTCCAAGTGCCATGTTATCTTTTGAAATTCTGTGTTATTTTTGTTTGAACTTATTATGATTTTCCTGTCACCATATTTAGATTTTCTATTTTTTATATATTGAACTATTGTGTGATTAATTTTGAATTTTTTATTTTCGCTCTTTAATAATGACCAAAATTAGGGTTTTCCATAATCATCAAAATGCTCCATCTTTTTAATAAACATCGAGCTGCTCCATTTTTAAAATTTGAACTTATATGGTTTTTTAACGGTTAAAATCCCTTTTTTATATAAAATGTTTGAGATGCTTTTGTTATTTTGTTGTCACCTTATTGGGTTTCTTGAAACTGAAAAAAATATGATTTTTATATACATCAACATGCTCTCTTTTCAAAATTTGAAGTTCCACAATTAGAGAAAGAAAATAAATAAATTTTGATAGCCATATAAACAAACAGCTAGTGAATACACAATTTCAAAAAATTAGAACGCAATGCTTCTGTGCATCTTCATATTTACTCATACCAAAATGGGAGGCGTCATACACAGAATGAAAAAACAATAGAAAAATATGTACATCTCATCTTTTCATTCACAAAACTCAACTTGTTCAGGATAAGAAATCATCATAAATTCTCCAACAACGTTGATTTATTTTTACAAAGTCTTAAAAGCACCAGCAAATCTCCCCATACATTGTTAAGTTAAAAAAGAAACTCTCTTTAAAATAAAAACTGACATGTGTTACTGTGTGCAGAACTCTATCCCTTTCTGCATAATGATTGAGTTAAGCATCATGAAAGGAGAAAATAAAAATCTTCAAGACAACCAATCCGTTTCTTCACCGGACTTCTTTCTTTCCATTTTTTATTAGAACTTCAGCAATCGATGACTCCATCTGCATATTTTTGGGAGTATAGTCTGATGTGGAATAGAATCATTTACAGAGAGAAGCATGACCACATGATAGACAAACAAAATTGTGATAGCATACAATCAATAAAATTTGTGGCAACAACGGAATGGGTGGAAGCAACTTTGTCAACATAATTCCTTCCATTGTGAGATTGATTGAACTGCTATTAATCTTTCACCCATCTCTGCTGTTCTCTTCAAAAAACACAGTCAAACTGATGTGGCTGGATAAGGTTGACCTGAACTGAAGAAACGGGAGGTGGTGGCAGCGCGAGGATCATCACAGCAATTTGGTGGGCTTCCTCACCCAGGAGGAACACCTGGCCGACCCTGATCCAGATCCTCGTTGGGGAAGGGACGGAGGATGAGCGTCGGGAGGACCGGTGGGCATGGGGGTGGTGGAGCAGCACCGACCAACAGTGGTCGGGGCATGGCGGGGCGGCGCTGCCGCCGGTCCATCTGGACAAACAAATTGAAGAAGGAAGCAGAAGATGAGCATGAGTACATGGGATTCGGAGGGGGTTGAGACGTTGAACCTCCTAGTGCTACATCGTTGAACGGACGGATTTGGCAGCTGCAAACGGCCTGAGCGCCGGGGGTGGGATGATGCAAGGGCTGCAGTGGAGATGACCGGCCACGGGAAGTGCAGTTGACCTGCAGAACAACGGGAGGAGCGTCGGGGATGAAGGGCCGCGGGAGGCTCGTCGGGCGGGGGGAGGGGCAGGAGATGCAGCCAGGTCGAGCCACCCTCCTTATCCCGATGGACACATAGAGGATGAAGAGGGGAGTGGCCCAAGGTGGGGAAGAGGCGGCCGGTGAGGTTGCATCGGAGCCCCGCGACGAAGATAGCCGCTCCACCTGCCGCGAACAGGAGGGCATCCGCTCGCCCTGTTTTCCCGTGCCTTGCCGGGGGTCGTGGTCGACTGGATCTGGCCGCCTTCCACCCTCGATGCTGACGAGGTGGATGTGCGGCGGCGGGGCCCGACCTAATCCATGCTGGACTAGGGCGGAGTCTGGGCGCGGCGGCGGGAGGGAGGTTGGCCGCAGCGGAGGAGGGAGGCTGGGCTCGGCGAACAGATGAGCCTGGGCGCAGCGGCCAGAGGGAGGGAGGTTGGGCACCATGGTGGGAGAACGCTGGCGGCAACAGCGGGGGGTGGAGGCCGGGCGCGGCGGGGGAGGGAGGCCGGCCGCGGCTGGGGAGGGAGGTCGGCAGTGGCGGCGGGATCGAGTCCAGTCGCGGCGGTGGGTTGGTTTGGTCGAGGTGGGGAGGAAAAGGTCATGGGTTAGCTAATGGGCCGTTCGGGAGGTGTAGGGTGGGCTGGTCGGTTCCCTGTTACGATCTCGGGAATGTTTGATCGCCCGTATATAGAGCCCCGTGATCCAAATAGTTATTCTAATCCCAGGATTAGAATATATATATATATATATATATGTATATATATATATATATATATCTTTCCCTACTAATAAAGCACGGAGTGCTTCTAGTCGTCCGTCGCCGTGGTAGTTTTATAAAAAAAGCCCCTCAGTTTACATGAAATCAACCCGCAATCCATGTTTTAGTGGCGTAGTAGAAAAACGTTTCACATTTACAAAAAAGACCCTATAGTTATTTGAATTCAACCCGCTATCCTCCCTGTAGTCTTATCCATTCTGTCCTGCGCCGGCAGCCACCGTGCCTCGCATGGGAGGATGGAGCCAGGGCGTGTGCGGCGGAGACGGCGCGGCCTGCGCCGGCAGCCACCGTGCCTCGCGTGGGAGGATGGAGCCAGGGCGTGGGCGGCGGAGACGGCGCGGCGAGGCGGGGCACTGGCAGTGGTTGTCTACTTGGTGAGGCCCTTGGATTTTCTGCGCGCCTTGTCGGCCTCGACGCTGGCTTTGGCGGGCTAAGGCGTCGCGGCAGAGGACGATAGGCGGCCGATGTGCTCTCTTTGGGCGAGGCGTCGCGGCACGCCGGCGAGACGCGAGGGCGGTGCGATGAAGGAAACAAAAAGAGGGACATAGAGAGCAGACAGGGATCTTGAAACCTCACTAGCCCACGCTCATCAAAGACCTGCAGAACCTCCACTCGAGCAAGGCAGAGAGATGGCCGGCGACGGCATATGTACCCTTCTTCCTAAGGAAGGGCAAGGGAAAGAACGAACGAACTAGAAGGGGAATGCAGGGTGAGGCAGACATTCGAGGGAGATGGAGTGAGGAATAGGACCGAAGGAAACCTGGGGCGGCCAAAAAGCTGCACAAGATTTCAGAGAATGACCAAAGGAAACCGGGGCTGCCCTTGAAACAACAGACTGCTCGGCTGCATTGGTAGAGCAAGCTAGATGCAGACATCACAGGAAGATGGAGGGAGAAATAGCGGCCTCCCTTGCCGTCCAGCAGTTGTAGCCCGTCATCTCCATCATGGTGGCGTCACTGCCCCAGGCAGTAGTGCCCTTGTAGAGACGGCGGCAGCGCCTTGCAACACCCCCGTCCTCCTCTTGCAACGGCGGCCCCGCGGTGTCTCCGGCTTGGTTACTCGGGATTTGCAGCCAAGGGGGCTATATGGGATTTGGGAAGATGGAGATACAAGAGGATTTGTGAAGGGAAGATGGAGGAGATCGAGATGGGGGGAGGGAGGAGAGCAAAGGGGATCGACTGGTTTGGGGCTGGTTAAAGGAGACGAGCCGCGACACGTTTCCAGATCCAAATGAAATGAATGTGAATCGCTGAGACGTGTCGATGGTTGGGCTGAGACGTGTCGCTGGTTGAGCTTGGGTTGGTCGTGGTGTTGTATCATCAACTGGTTGGATATGTCTAAAAAAGAGAGTTTTTATGGTACCCTATACCGCTGACAGTGGACGGAGCGGTATATTAAAATCTAACCACTCATTTTCTGAGGGTAGGATAGACATAGATTTGTTGTCGTTGAACCTTAGCTACGTCGCCAGTCGGCAGATAATGGCAACCGGAAATCGATTTGTTGTCCCACGACTCATCTACGGTCTCCTTCCATCTCCTGCTCCTGTAGCTGGAGCCTGGATGGAGGCGTCCCCCGAGTGGTCGTCCACCATGACCTTCGACTCTAGCTCGTCTTCTTCGCCGCACACCCGAGGACCGCCGCCGACATTAGCGTGCTCCCTTGCCGTCTCGTCTATGTCCCCGGCCATCTCGTCGCGTCTATAGAGCCCGTAGTGAGCTGCCGCTCATCCCCGCCTCATTTTTCCCGTCGTTTTCATCCACCATAGCGCCCTGTCCGCCATGGACGAGTCCCTGGAGGTCGTTCGATCCAGACGCACACACCCACCCACGCGCCCGCCCATCCGCAGTCCATGCCCACAGGCCGCAGCAACAGCCGCAGTGCACGCGCCACAGCCCCGCAGTGACTGTTCCCGCCTCCTGCACGCGAGGAGCCCCGGAGCCTCGCCGCTTTCTGCGGTCAGCGCAATCCTACAAGGCATGCCGTGGCAGCCAGACACCATGGTCTCGCCTGCCGGCCCTTCCGGCCGCCGTCGCGGACAAGCAGCGTGCGCCGGGAGGCATCGCATGTCTGGAAGGCGTCACCGTCAGTTTCGAGGTGCTCCACCTTGCCGGCCCAGACGTCCTTGCCACGGTGGTCCAGTCCATGGAGGGCGAGAAGGCGGGTCAACGCGGCCGAGAAGGGGTGATGCGGCGCGCACTGCTGGAGGGCAGGTCGACGGAGTAGACGAGCGCAAAGCTCCGACGCAGGGCGCCTCCAGGGACGGGGGAGAGCAGCGGGGCGCCTGTATATACGAAGATGAGGAAAGACTAGTCGCGGCCTCGCGGTGGAGCAGCGGTGTCGGCGTGGCGGGTCCTCCTTTAGCACCTAGCGGTATGAGGAAAAGGAGGAGGGTGGAGGGACGGGAAAGAGCAGCGGGGCGTTGCAGTCATCCTGATTCGCCATAGATGGCCAGGCGCATGCCGGCGGCGGCTTGAACTCACGTGGGCACGGTGGGGAGCGAAATGGGAGGG
>NW_025235210.1:2002-6361 GCF_018294505.1 Triticum aestivum | reverse complement strand
CCCACCCAACCCAGTCTATCAGAACAAGTCTCAGTCTCAAGCTCCAAGGTCAAATGCTCCTTATCACCGTCCGCTCTCAGAAGTGACTTGCAACAAGTGCCAGCAGAAAGGTCACTATGCGAACAAATGCTTCAATCAAAGGCGCCTTCCTCCTCCTCCTCCTGTGAGATCTTCAAGCCATGATGTGGTCAAGCATAATCCAAAGTCTGCAAAGGTGAACATGATGAATGCAGCTCAGGCAGAGGATTCTTCAGACGTGATAATGGGTAATCTTCCAGTTAATGATATTCCTGCAAAAGTTTTATTAGATACGGGTGCTTCTATTTCATTCATATCAAAGCCTTTTGCATCCATGCACGATTTGCATACTGTTGATCTACCTAAGCCGATAGCGGTTTCCTCTCCGGGTTTATTCATGAACACCAAAATGATGGCTCCAGATGTTTCTATCAAGATGGGCGACTATAGATTTCTATCTTCTCCAATGGTTCTGGGTGACTCTGATATTGATCTAATTCTCCGGATGGACTGGCTTTCTAAGCACACGGCTCAGCTTGATTGTGCTGCCAGGCAAATTCAATTCACACACCCTCCTGAGGATGTTATCATCTACGCCGCTCGTGATGAAACCATTCGGTTGTTTTCTCTCAATGAGAAGGGCGAGTTGGATGCTATTTCTCAAATTCCAGTCGTTTGTGAGTACCAAGATGTCTTTCCAGAAGAGCTTTCGAGTATGCCTCCTCATCGGCCAGTCGAATTCGTTATTGATCTTGAGTCTGGAACTGAACCTGTCTGCAAGCGTCCTTACAAGCTTGGACCCAAGGAGCTGAAGGAATTGAAGAAGCAGCTCGATGAACAAGAGCTTCTGGGTTTGATCAGACCGAGTTCATCCCCATGGGGTTGTGGAGTTCTTTTTGTCCAGAAGAAGGATGGCATGGACCGACTTTGCGTCGATTACCGTCCATTGAACAAGAAGACAATCAAGAACAAGTATCCACTACCCAACATCAATGAGCTTTTCGAGCAACTCAAAGGTGCTAAAGTATTCTCCAAGCTTGACCTTCGTATGGGTTATCATCAGATTCGCATTCGTGAACAAGATATTCCCAAGACAGCATTCAGAACAAGCTATGGTTCTTATGAATATACTGTCATGTCGTTCGGCCTTGTCAATGCTCCTCCAACATTCTCTCGCATGATGAACTTTATCTTCAACCCCTACACCAATGAATTCGTCTTGGTGTATCTCGATGATATTTTGGTCTTCTCCAAGAATAAGTCGGATCATGCCAAACATTTGCGATTGGTGCTCGACAAGCTCAGAGAGCATCAATTCTATGCGAAGTTTTCCAAATGTGAGTTCTGGCTTGATGAAGTTCTTTACCTTGGTCATATCATCTCTACCAAGGGCATTGCTGTTAATGCCGAGAAGGTGTCTGCAGTCGTGAATTGGGAACCTCCTCAGAATGTCAAGCAGCTCCACAGTTTTCTTGGTCTTGCAAGCTATTGCCGAGGATTTGTTGAGAACTTCTCTAAGATTGCAAAGCCTCTTTCCAACCTCCTACAGAAGCATGTCAAGTATGTCTGGACGCCTGAGTGTGACGTTGCTTTCAACACCCTCAAAGAGAAGCTAGTCACAGCTCCTGTCTTGACTCCTCCTGATGAATCCAAGCCATTCGAAGTATTCTGTGATGCTTCCCTTCAAGGTCTCGGTGTTGTGTTGATGCAAGAGAAAAAATTTGTGGCCTATACCTCTCGTCAGTTGAAGCCCAACGAAAAGAACTACCCCACTCACGATCTTGAGTTGGCGGCAGTTGTCCATGCATTGATAACATGGAGACATCTCTTATTGGGAAGGCAAGTGGACATTTTCACCGATCACAAGAGCCTCAAGTATATCTTCACTCAACCCAACCTTAACCTCAGGCAAAATCAATGGGTCGAAATGATTCAAGAGTACAATCGGAGTATTGAATATAATCCTGGCAAGGCGAATGTGATTGCAGATGCTCCGAGCAGAAAGGCTTATTGCAACAGTCTAATTCTCAAGCCGTTTCAACCGGATCTTTGTGAAGCCTTCCGCAAGCTGAATCTTCAAGTTGTTCCTCAAGGCTTTCTTGCCAACCTCATAGTCTCTCCTACTTTGGAAGACCAAATTCGTGAGGCACAACGCCTAGATACCATGGTGAAGAAGGTGAAACGTGGTATTGACAAGGGCATTCCCAAATACAAGTGCTATCGCTTGGATGACAAAGATACTCTTTTCTTCGAGGATCGAATTGTGGTTCCTAAAGGTGATTTGAGAAAAGTCATCATGAATGAGGCACACAATTCCCTCCTATCCATTCATCCTGGAAGTACAAAGATGTACCATGACCTCAAGCAGTCATATTGGTGGACTCGAATGAAGCGAGAGATTGCTCAATTCGTGAATGAATGTGATGTCTGCAGAAGGGTGAAAGCAGAACACCAAAGACCAGCTGGTCTCCTCCAACCTCTTGCTATTCCGGAATGGAAGTTTGACCATATCGAGATGGACTTCGTGACTGGTTTTCCTAAGTCCAAGCGTGGAAATGATGCTATCTTCGTTGTCATTGACAAGCTTACCAAAGTGGCTCATTTTCTTCCTATCAAAGAATCTATCACAGCAGCTCAGCTGGCAGAGCTATACACCTCCAGAATTCTCTCCTTGCACGGTATTCCACAATTGATATCTTCAGATCGTGGAAGCATCTTCACTTCTAAGTTCTAGGAATCCTTTCAGAAGGCCATGGGCACCAACATTTGTTTCAGCACAGCTTTCCATCCTCAAACAAGTGGCCAAGTTGAGCGAGTCAATCAAATCCTTGAAGATATGCTCAGGGCTTGTGTCATTTCCTTCGGTATGAAGTGGGAAGATTGTCTTCCATATGTCGAGTTCTCCTACAACAACAGCTTCCAAGCGAGTTCGGGCAAGGCCCCATTCGAAATTCTCTATGGCAGAAAGTGCCGTACTCCTCTCAATTGGTCCGAGACAGGTGAACGCCAACTTCTTGGCAACGACTTGATCACAGAAGCCGAAGAAATGTGCAAAGTCATTCGTGAGAATCTCAAAGCTGCGCAATCGCGACAGAAGAGCTATTATGATAGCAAGCACCGTGACTTGGCTTTTGAAATCGGAGACCATGTTTACCTTCGCGTCTCTCCAATGAAAGGCACTCGTCGCTTCGGTATCAAAGGGAAGCTTGCCCCTAGATACGTGGGTCCTTTCAAGATCATTGGCAAAAGAGGCGACCTCGCCTATCAACTTGAGCTTCCGTCCAACTTTGCAAATGTGCACGATGTGTTTCACGTGTCACAGCTTCGCAAGTGCTTCAAGACTCCCGAACGCACTATCAACTTCGAAGAGATCGACCTCCAAGAAGATCTCTCTTATCATGAGCACCCTGTTGCTATTCTTGAAGAACCCGAGCGCAAGACTCGCAACAAGTCAATCAAATTCCTGAAAGTGAAGTGGTCACACCATTCCGACCGAGAAGCCACCTGGGAGCGCGAGGATCACCTCCGTTCCGAATATCCGGAGTTCTTTCAGTCCTAGATCTCGGGACGAGATCCTCTTGTAGTGGTTGAGTGTTGTAACACCCCGATGTAACTTTCCATCTTTGTATCTCCAACTCTTGCCATTTTCGGCTATGTGATATGATATTCCCTCCGTGGTTGGGTTTTGTCTTTTGTTTTGCATCTTATTTTTGTCATGCATCTCATATGATGTCATCATGTGCATTTCATTTTGCATACGTGTTCGTCTCATGCATCCGAGCATTTTCCCCGTTGTCCGTTTCGCAATCCGACACTCCCACATGCACCGGCGCACCCCTCTTATCTCTTTTCGTGTGCGGGTGTTAAACGTTCTCGGAATGGACCGAGACTTTCCAAGTGGCCCTGGTATAGCACCGGTAGACCACCAGTCAAGTTTCGGGTCATTTGGAGCTCGTTTGGTACTCCAACGGTTATCCGCATAACCGCAAAGGCCTCTTTTGAGTTGCAGCCCAACACCCCTCCAAAACAGCCCAATAACCCATCTAAGTCACTTCCATGCTCTCCGTCGTCGGATCACGATCGTGTGCGCGAAAACCGCACCTCATTTGGACACTCCTAGCTCCCTCTACCTATAAATTTAGCCTCTCCCCGAAATTCACGGGCAAACCCTAGACGAAATCGTCCCTGTCGCCACCGAACACGTCCGGCCGCGGCCGGACGAATCCCGCCACCGCCCGCATCCAACCGCAGAGCGACACCTGTCCCGTCCGCGCCTCCCACCGCCGCGGCCCGCGGGGCCCTAAGCGGGCCCGCGCGAGCCCACGCGCCGCCGCCGCCGGC
>NW_025235210.1:0-1992 GCF_018294505.1 Triticum aestivum | reverse complement strand
TTTTGGGCGTGTAGCATACCGAATTGTTCGCCTCGAAGAGTACATAATTTCATCTCATTGCATAATTTTCATTTGAGTTCATGTTGCTGCCTGAAATGCTGTTGGAAGAGTGCTTCATAATGTTAGTTTCTGATTCTTATCAAAACATGCACTTTTGTCATTTTTGCCATGATTGATGTGTGCATCCTATGTACTTGAGCTCTACATGTGAGTTGAACTATGCCATGTCTTCTTTACAGAGGTACTTGTCATGTATTTTTGTGATCAATGTGGTGACTAGCACAAGCATGCAAACTAGGCTTCGTGATATTGCTGATTTTAGTCCCTGTTCTGCTGATATTTTGATGCCATGTAAACATGATGCTACAGAGAGATCCATGCATATTTTGAGTTATTTCAATAAGGATGTTTTGAACATATGGTTATGCTCTATCCATCCATGGCCCTGGTTTCAATTATGGAGTAGTCTAGCATGTCATTTTCGTGCTCTACTTTTGCTTCAGAATGTTTCCTGGCAGATTGTTTACATGTTATTCAATTTTGCCAAGGTTGTTGTAGTTGATCCGTGTATGCTATGATGTTGTTCTTGCCATGTATAGCTTCTATGCCATGTATGCTTGATGGATGCGTGCTTAGTTTATCTTGAAGTGCTCTGTAGTGAGTGCATCGAGCTCACGAAGGTGCCTTCGTAATTTTGTCAATGCCATGCTTTGTTTGCTGAATCTGTTAATGAAACTTGCTATGTTTACATGGGTGCCATCATATTTTCTGATCCTTTTTGGCTTATGGTCAGTAAGGGATTTTTGATCTATGCTTTGATTAGATTCATGCCATGTCTTGTTTTGCTATTATAAGTTCCTGTAGCTTGTTGATAACCTGCTCTGAACATTGCTTCATGATGCTGTTTATGCCATGTCCAACCTGATATTTTTAGCTCTTTTGCCATGCTTGTTTGAACCTGTTATGATGTGTTTTAGCCGTAGCTCAGTGTTCCTCTTTTGTTAAGCATCTCCTGTAGATCACTTCCATATGTTTTGTTTTTATGTTGGTGTGCTGTAGCATAGTTTCTTGTTGCATGCTAAGTAGCATCGTGCTGTTAATCGCAGCTTTGTGCCATTCTTGTTTTGCTTGCCATTTGCAAACCGTGCATCCGAATCCGGTGATCTTTATATCGATTTCAACCAAAATCATCTCATCTTTCCAGCGGCATACGTGGTTCGCCAAGTTGATGCCTTGTGCATCCTTTTTCCGCCTAGAGCACGCATATGCATTGCATATCACATCTCGCATATCATGTCATGTATTGCATCATGCTGCTTGTGCATTGCACGGTGATTTATTGTGGTTCCTTTGCTTGTGTTCTTGCTTTGGGTAGAGCCGGGAGACGAGTATGTGCACGAGGAACCTGTTGAGTACGCTAACGAGGATCAAGCCTTCGACAACTCTGAGAACCTTGCAGGCAAGATGACCATACCTTCGATATCACTTCTATCTTTGCTTGCTAGTACTCGCTCTATCGCTATGTTAGCTCTACTTGCCATTGTTTATCATGCCTCCCTATTGCCATGTCAAACCTCTAACCATCCTATCCTAGCAAACTGTTGTTTGGCTATGTCACCGCTTTTGCTCAGCCCCTCTTATAGCGTTGCTAGTTGTAGGTGAAGATGAAGTTTGTTCCTGGTCGGAACATAGATATTTTGGGATATCACAATATCTCCTGTTTAATTAATGCACCTTATATACTTGGTAAAGGGTGGAAGGCTCGACCTTATGCCTGGTGTCTTGTTCCACTCTTGCCGCCCTAGTTTCCGTCATACCGGTGTTATGTTCCTTGATTTTGCGTTCCTTACACGGTTGGGTGATTTATGGGACCCCCTTGACAGTTCGCTTTGAATAAAACTCCTCCAGCAAGGCCCAAACTCGGTTTTACCATTTGCCACCTAAGCCCTTTTTCCCTTGGGTTTTCACGAGCCCGAGGGTCATCTTTATTTA
>NW_025235209.1:5082-6365 GCF_018294505.1 Triticum aestivum | reverse complement strand
CCTCTCTTTACGTTCTCGCACTTCAGGGTGTTTGAGAACAAGATGACCGAAACATGGTCTTCCGAAGAGTTCCTCTGACCACTGTCCGGTGCTCATCCAATCCTACCGTAGTTCTACATCTGCTAGCACCGTCCCAGCCAGAGTCACAACTAAGGTCAACCAAGCCAGAGCCCATAGTGACTTGCGGTTGCACAGGTAAGCTTCCGGGCATGAAGTATTCTTCCGTCTCTTTGAGTCTGGGTGAAGCTTTCCGCAAGATGTCATGGCGCTTCTCCATGCATCCCGGCCAACCACTGGTTTCTCCAGGGTGCCCGTCAACCGTCCTTCACCCAGTAGTGTGTATTGAATTCTTGTCTCGAGTCTTGAAGTCTTGAGGCCTTGAAAATGCAGTCCTTGCAGATGCCATCATGGAGTTGTCGTCATTGACGTAGAGTCCTCCTTCTTCACACCACTCTCGAGCACTCATACCAAACCCCGTCTACTACAGCGTAGCATTAAAACTATATACGTCCCGGGTTTGGTAACAGGGAGGTGGGTTCCTACCTCATGCATTCTACTCAACTACAAGAATTCAATATCACTACTGGAGGGATTGAAATAATGGTGCCACTAAATGCAATAAAAACATTGGTATGAAAATATGGTCAAAGTGAACTTGCCTGGTTGACGATCTTCGAAAAAACTAGGGTATCGTAGTAGCAATCTTCGCACTCCGGAAATTCTACCGAGGCAAACAATAACTATAATAAGCACATAGCAATAGGATCACAAAACACAACATAACAAAAGTAACATAACACAACAAACATCCAAAACTCAAATCCAAAAGAAAAACTCAAATAAAGGCCACTCAAAGTTTTCCCTACTTCAAACAATAACAAAAATAGTTTTATATAATAAAAATTTCTTAATATAACCTAATCATGGTTTTAGGTTAACTTAACAGAAAAGGTTTCACTAAGCAACTAGGAGCAAAAAGAATTAATTAAAAAGCTATTATAAAACTCATTTTAGGCCTAATCCAATTTCTATTAAGAAAAATAATTTAAAACTTTTATTAGTTATAAATAAAAGTTCATCTACTAGAATGACAGAAACTAACCTAGAATAACTAATCACAAGTTAAAAATAAATTAATTTACTAATTAATTAATTAGGAAAACAGGAACTAGTTAATTAATTAGGATTAATAGGATTCTGTCTAAAACTAATTATTTATTAATCCTAAAATACCCAAGTTAATTTCTAGGGTTTGGCAATGTCAAAATAAAGTGATGACAAAA
>NW_025235209.1:0-3965 GCF_018294505.1 Triticum aestivum | reverse complement strand
AAAATCCAAACTTCATAAAAATCTATTTTTTTTCAAATTCAAATAAATTTCAGATTTGAATCCAAATCTTTTGGCATTGTTTCCTCTGATATTTTTGGAGTGTCATGTTTGCTCCTCTCATACTTTTGATCAAGTATTTATCAGGCATAGTTTTTTTTTGAAATGTTTCCCACATGCCAAAGTTTGAAATTCAAATTCAAAACTCAAAATTTGAAAGAGGGTTTCAAAGCACTTTCAAATGATTTTCAACTTGATTCATTATAACTTCCAACTCCTATTTCACATAATTGAAGAAGTCATCTTATCTTCCCTCATGAATATCATTGAGTTGCATAAAGCTTTGAATTTGAAATCTTCCCAAATGAAATTCAAATCTTTTTCCAAAACCCTATTCATTTAAAAATGAAGGAAGTCATGTCATCCTCACTCTAGGCTTTGGTGTTGGTATGAATTTGAATCCATTGGGATCAAAAGGCAAAAGGGGAAAGTTTTGGGAAAGTCATTTCATTCCCTCTCATTCAACTTTCAAAAGTTTCAAATTTCACTCAGTTTCACTCAATCCATCAAACCAACAATCAGACAATCAAGCATAGTTATAACATTCCAAAATTTAGAATTTTGGGATGTTACAAACCTACCACACTTAAAATGAATCTCGTCCTCGAGATTCGAAGAGGCTAGCAAGAAAAGGGTAGGGGTTGGGGGTCTGCTAGCAAATGTTTGGTCGGAAGGTCAGGCGTGCTACCACACTTAAAACAAGGTTACGGTTCCGATAAACTCAGATACTTCCTCTGGAGTGCCGACAATGTATGTCTCTTCACATATCTTACAATAGCTCCTTCATTAACGCTCTTCTGTCAGAAGCATAGAGTTTACCTCAAAATCTTGGGTCGGTTCGTCAAAGTTGAAGTTCGTCCGAGACTGGATCTTCTTAGCTGATAGGTCTGTGTCCATTCTAGACAACTATCGAAATACTCCTGGTGGTCTACCATTAATGGTTTCTGCAGAAGAAGGGCCTTGGCTTATTTCTCACCGTTTAATCTACGGTTGGCAATGGTTGCCTGTAAAGGGGTTCCATCGTCCTACCATTCTATGGTTTTATGGCTTATCGCGTCGACACTCTTCTAAGGTTTTCGAGGCTCTCTGATTTTCCATCAACATATGATAGTTCATGATAGAAGTCTCCGGTATGGGGGCCAATCCATCCCGTACTTGAATCATTACCACATACGTAAATATCGAATCACGTATTCTAGCACTTGGGCATACTCACAAGCATTGCAGAATTTCTCTTGTCGACGAACCAAGTTCGGATAATTCCATTGATTCTGCAAGCTGAACAAAACATCAATCGTTTCTTAACAACTCTTGGGTTTTGCGTAAACTCCAATAGAATCGTCGGTTGATCAAATCGTAGTCTATTCCCAAAATTTCTTTCTCCAGTGGGTACTTGATCCTTATTAATTCCTGGGCCTGTGGGTTATGAGCCCACTTCAACACTTGTACCACTTTCACTCATCCTTGGAGTTACAATTGCTCCATTTTCCAACATTACACCACTTTAAATCCAATAACATTTCATTTCTTAATACCATCATATCAAAGATAAAACTTCAACTCATTTTTTTTCCAAACTCCAACCTGTGGGACACATTTCCATTTCCATTGGTCTAGTGTTCTTCATAGGGTACTATCACCCTTAAAATGAAATTCACAAATCCATACATAGACCATATTTCTCATATCCTCGAAAATGGTCAAAATCCGTGTTCATAGAGTAACAACTCATACAATTAAACATATGAAAACATGTCACCTTAACTTTATTGATTTCATGAATCCATTACAAACTCTGAGCACCCATTACATAACTCAACTTATTGTAATCATGAAAAGAAAAATTGGTTTCTACCACTCTTATTATCCATATCAAAATTCCAACTACTCAACTCCAGCTTCCTTCTTGTAGGAACATTTAGTAGCATAATGTCCTGCTTCCTTGCAATGAAAACAAATGACTTCTGACATGTCTCGGGGCTTCTTTGTGATTATGCGTGCTCCTTGGATTCTTGGCTTCTTTTCTGGACATTTACTAGCGTAATGACCTAAATCCTTGCACCTGTAACAAGTGATATGACTCAGGTCCTTCTCTGCAGAAATTGGGTTGTTCTGAAGATGCCTTCGTCTTCTCTTCCTGGATTTCTCCGTAATGATCAAAGCTTCTATTTCCTGAGGGTCAAAGTTCACTTCTGCTGCCGGGAAATCTCTGATATCCTCTTTGCATTCCTTCGTGCAATACACTGAAAAATGTCCTTCTTCCCCACGTGAATAGCAGACTTGGGCGAAAAATCTGTTTAGGCCTTCACCATCAGGGTCTTCAATAACTTCCTTCATCACAAGTTCTTCTAAATTTTTCCTGCGGGCTTCTTTCTGCTGCTTCATAACTTCTTGTACCTTGGGGTAAATCTGACATTGAGCAGGGTAGTGTGTATTTCCTTCACACAGGAAACAAGTAACCTGCCCAATCGGGCATTCTTCGGCTGAGTGATTTTCCTCACAATAAGGGCATCCATCCTTGTGTTCTTCATTGGTGTGTCCTATTTCTCCGCAAATCTTGTATGCACAAGGTTTCTTCTTCGGGTTATCGTAGTGCTTCCGGATAAGACGGGACCTCAAGAGAGTCTTCTTGAATTCCTCCCAAGTTCTTGCTCCATTAAATCCTTGTATGGCTTGATGCATTTTCCACCAGGTTGCAGCACTTCCTTCAAAGTACTGAAGAGTGTACGATACTTCATTCTTCATCTATGGGGTTCAAGGGTTTTAGGGTGAGATGAGAGAGAGGTGGGGAGGGATATACACACAATACAAACAATAGTTTTTGAAGAAACAAGTTTTACTTTGTGGCTGTCGGAAAACATCAAACAAATGACAGCTCACAAATCGCCGCATCTAACGTAAGTGTATAACAGGGGTTTGGTCTTCTAAAGGTCAAATAATTCTTCAGGAACTTCAAATTCTTCAAGTCTTCGGAGTCTTCAATTGTTGCAGCTGCAATTCTTCCAACGCATGGTGAAATCCTGTTTACTCTGAAATGGCCATCAGTTGTCCGATATCTTTAATTCTTGGAGCGACTTCAGTTGATCTTCCATGTGGTCAAAAGGGAACAGGGGTATATTCTAACTATTTGTGGTGAGAGTGTCAGAAGAGATGAGAAGTAAGAGTCTTTTTGTAAATAGGGTTTTTGAGATATTCTGTCCTAGGGCTTTCCGATGTCTAGGGTCACGTCCTACAGTCAACATGTGCTCTGATACCATTTCTGTAGCGACCCGACCTCAGACGGTCAAGCCTCTGTGTTACTGTGCCATCCCTGGATCAGTATGCTGGCACACACAGTACATCAATGTATATATCAAAGTGCAATCACATGTATAAATAACGTAAAATGATATATACCTCATAATACTCAGCGGAAACAATCAAACGGGTGTGGAGTCCCATCAACGCCATCGGCAGGTTGAGTGTAGACCGTAACCCTGTATCGAAATTCTTACTCGTCGAGGAAATATCTGCAACATGATACGTTGCAGCCGTGTAGGTCAGTACATTGAATGTACCGGCAAGATCACAACATGAGAAAAACAGATGATAAAACTATACTATATGCAATATGGCTTTGTGGCTCTGTGTCTGAGTTTTGTTTGCGTAAAAGCTGATTTGTTTTCCCTACATCAAAGGAATAAATGAAGTCTGTACTATGGAGTTTTCTATCATGACATGGTTCCGCCAACCGATGTCTCATAGCCCAAAATCATCATAAGTTGCCCACAATTAAGTTATCAGTCCGGTGTTGAGAGTTCCGAGATAGATCCAAGTCCAGAGGCTCAAATTGTCCGTAACCGGGGACACGGCTAATCGATTAGGTTTAAACCCTCTGCAGAGGTTTGTACACTTTACCCGCAAGATTC
>NW_025235208.1:5521-6367 GCF_018294505.1 Triticum aestivum | reverse complement strand
CAGGATTTCATACGGAAACTCGTATGTTACAAAGGGATTTCATTTTTTAAAACTTATTTGAACTCCTGACTTTTTGTGTGTTCAAAATGCACCATTCAAAGCCACATCATCATTTTTCAATCCTTTCTGACTTCATTTGTGATTTTTCATGTATTTACTAATTATTTTGAGCTATAAGACCCTAAAATTGAAAAGCATTTCAAATGAACTCTGAAAAGGTTGAAAGTTGGCATGGTATCATCATTTCATCCACATAGCATGTGCAAGAAAGTTGAGAGGGTTAAGGCAAAAACTGGATGCACTTCGTGTACAAAACGGACAATCTCTTTCAAAGTATCAGGATTTCATACAGAAACTCGTCTATTACAAAGGGATTTCATTTTTTTAAACTTATTTGAACTCCTGACTTTTTGTGTGTTCAAAATGCAGCATTCAAAGCCACATCATCATTTTTCAGTCCTTTCTGACTTCATTTGTTATTTTTGATGAATTTAATAATTATTTTGAGCTATAAGACCCTAAAATTGAAAAGCATTTCAAATGAAATCTGAAATGGTTGAAATTTGGCATGGTATCATCATTTCATCCACATAGCATGTGCAAGAAAGTTGAGAGGGTTACGGCAAAAACTGTATGCACATCGTGTACAAAACGGACAATCTCTTTCAAAGTATCAGGATTTCATACGGAAACTCGTCTGTTACAAAGGGATTTCATTTTTTAAAACTTATTTGAACTCCTGACTTTTTGTGTGCTCAAAATGCACCATTCATAGCCACATCATCATTTTTCAGTCCTTTCTGACTTTATTTGTTATTTTTCATGCATTTACTAATTATTTTGAGC
>NW_025235208.1:4931-5476 GCF_018294505.1 Triticum aestivum | reverse complement strand
ACTGGATGCACTTCGTGTACAAAACGGACAATCTCTTTCAAAGTATCAGGATTTCATACGGAAACTCGTCTGTTACAAAGGGATTTCATTTTTTAAAACTTATTTGAACTCCTGACTTTTTGTGTGCTCAAAATGCACCATTCATAGCCACATCATCATTTTTCAATCCTTTCTGACTGCATTTGTCATTTTTCATGCATTTACTAATTATTTTGCGCTACAAGACCCTAAAATTGAAAAGCATTTCAAATGAACTCTGAAAAGGTTGAAAGTTGGCATGGTATCATCATTTCATCCACATAGCATGTGCAAGAAAGTTGAGAGGGTTAAGGCAAAAACTGGATGCACTTCGTGTACAAAACGGACAATCTCCTTCAAAGTATCAGGATTTGATACGGAAACTCTTCTGTTACAAAGGGATTTCATTTTTTTAAACTTATTTGAACTCCTAACTTTTTGTGTGTTCAAAATGCACCATTCAAAGCCACATCATCATTTTTCAATCCTTTCTGACTTCATTTGTGATTTTTCATGTATTTACTAAT
>NW_025235208.1:4233-4921 GCF_018294505.1 Triticum aestivum | reverse complement strand
ATTTCATTTTTTAAAACTTATTTGAACTCCTGACTTTTTGTGTGCTCAAAATGCACCATTCATAGCCACATCATCATTTTTCAGTCCTTTCTGACTTTATTTGTTATTTTTCATGCATTTACTAATTATTTTGAGCTATAAGACCCTAAAATTGAAAAGCATTTCAAATGAACTCTGAAAAGGTTGAAAGTTGGCATGGTATCATCATTTCATCCACATAGCATGTGCAAGAAAGTTGAGAGGGTTAAGGCAAAAACTGGATGCACTTCGTGTACAAAACGGACAATCTCCTTCAAAGTATCAGGATTTCATACGGAAACTCATCTGTTAGAAAGGGATTTAATTTTTTAAAACTTATTTGAACTCCTAACTTTTTGTGTGTTCAAAATGGACCATTCAAAGCCACATCATCATTTTTCAATCCTTTCTGACTTCATTTGTGATTTTTCATGTATTTACTAATTATTTTGAGCTATAAGACCCTAAAATTGAAAAGAATTTCAAATGAACTCTGAAAAGGTTGAAAGTTGGCATGGTATCATCATTTCATCCACATAGCATGTGCAAGAAAGTTGAGAGGGTTACGGCAAAAACTGGATGCACTTCGTGTACAAAACGGACAATCTCTTTCAAAGTATCAGGATTTCATACGGAAACTCGTCTGTTACAAAGGGATTTCATTTTCTAA
>NW_025235208.1:1063-4223 GCF_018294505.1 Triticum aestivum | reverse complement strand
ACAAAGGGATTTCATTTTTTAAAACTTATTTGAACTCCTAACTTTTTGTGTGTTCAAAATGCACCATTCAAAGCCACATCATCATTTTTCAATCCTTTCTGACTTCATTTGTGATTTTTCATGTATTTACTAATTATTTTGAGCTATAAGACCCTAAAATTGAAAAGCATTTCAAATGAACTCTGAAAAGGTTGAAAGTTGGCATGGTATCATCATTTCATCCACATAGCATGTGCAAGAAAGTTGAGAGGGTTAAGGCAAAAACTGGATGCACTTCGTGTACAAAACGGACAATCTCTTTCAAAGTATCAGGATTTCATACAGAAACTCTTCTGTTCAAAAGGAATTTCATTTTTTAAAACTTATTTGAACTCCTGACTTTTTGTGTGTTCAAAATGCACCATTCAAAGCTACATCATCATTTTTCAATCCTTTCTGAGTTCATTTGTTATTTTTGATGAATTTAATAATTATTTTGAGCTATAAGACCCTAAAATTGAAAAGCATTTCAAATGAACTCTGAAAAGGTTGAAAGTTGGCATGGTATCATCATTTCATCCACATAGCATGTGCAAGAAAGTTGAGAGGGTTACGGCAAAAACTGTATGCACATCGTGTACAAAACGGACAATCTCTTTCAAAGTATCAGGATTTCATACGGAAACTCGTCTGTTACAAAGGGATTTCATTTTTTAAAACTTATTTGAACTCCTGACTTTTTGTGTGCTCAAAATGCACCATTCATAGCCACATCATCATTTTTCAGTCCTTTCTGACTTTATTTGTTATTTTTCATGCATTTACTAATTATTTTGAGCTATAAGACCCTAAAATTGAAAAGCATTTCAAATGAACTCTGAAAAGGTTGAAAGTTGGCATGGTATCATCATTTCATCCACATAGCATGTGCAAGAAAGTTGAGAGGGTTAAGGCAAAAACTGGATGCACTTCGTGTACAAAACGGACAATCTCCTTCAAAGTATCAGGATTTCATACGGAAACTCATCTGTTAGAAAGGGATTTAATTTTTTAAAACTTATTTGAACTCCTGACTTTTTGTGTGCTCAAAGTGCACCATTCATAGCCACATCATCATTTTTCAGTCCTTTCTGACTTTATTTGTTATTTTTCATGTATTTACTAATTATTTTGACCTATAAGACCCTAAAATTGAAAAGCATTTCAAATGAACTCTGAAAAGGTCGAAAGTTGGCATGGTATCATCATTTCATCCACATAGCATGTGCAAGAAAGTTGAGAGGGTTACGGCAAAAACTGGATGCACTTCGTGTACAAAACGGACAATCTCTTTCAAAGTATCAGGATTTCATACGGAAACTCGTCTGTTACAAAGGGATTTCATTTTTTAAAACTTATTTGAACTCCTGACTTTTTGTGTGTTCAAAATGCACCATTCAAAGCCACATCATCATTTTTCAATCCTTTCTGACTTCATTTGTTATTTTTCATGCATTTACTAATTATTTGAGCTATAAGACCCTAAAATTGAAAAGCATTTCAAATGAACTCTGAAAAGGTTGAAAGTTGGCATGGTATCATCATTTCATCCACATAGCATGTGCAAGAAAGTTGAGAGGGTTAAGGCAAAAACTGGATGCACTTCGTGTACAAAATGGACAATCTCTTTCAAAGTATCAGGATTTCATACGGAAACTCGTCTGTTACAAAGGGATTTCATTTTTTTAAACTTATTTGAACTCCTGACTTTTTGTGTGCTCAAAATGCACCATTCACAGCCACATCATCATTTTTCAGTCCTTTCTGACTTCATTTGTTATTTTTCATGCATTTACTAATTATTTTTAGCTATAAGACCCTCAAATTGAAAAGCATATCAAATGAACTCTGAAAAGGTTGAAAGTTGGCATGGTATCACCATTTCATCCACATAGCATGTGCAAGAAAGTTGAGAGGGTTAAGGCAAAAACTGGATGCACTTCATGTACAAAACGGACAATCTCTTTCAAAGTATTAGGATTTCATACGGAAACTCGTCTGTTACAAAGGGATTTCATTTTTTAAAACTTATTTGAACTCCTGACTTTTTGTGTGTTCAAAATGCACCATTCAAAGCCACATCATCTTTTTTGAATCCTTTCTGACTTCATTTGTTATTTTTCATGCATTTACTAATTATTTTGAGCTATAAGACCCTAAAATTGAAAAGAATTTCAAATGAACTCTAAAATGGTTGAAAGTTGGCATGGTATCATCATTTCATCCACATAGCATGTGCAAGAAAGATGAGACGGGTACGGCAAAAACTGGATGCACTTCGTGTACAAAACGGACAATCTCTTTCAAAGTATCAGGATTTCATACGGAAACTCGTCTGTTACAAAGGGATTTCATTTTTTTAAACTTATTTGAACTCCTGACTTTTTGTGTGCTCAAAATGCACCATTCACAGCCACATCATCATTTTTCAGTCCTTTCTGACTTCATTTGTTATTTTTCATGCATTTACTAATTATTTTGAGCTATAAGACCCTCAAATTGAAAAGGATTTCAAATGAACTCTGAAAAGGTTGAAAGTTGGCATGGTATCATCATTTCATCCACATAGCATGTGCAAGAAAGTTGAGAGGGTTCAGGCAAAAACTGGATGCACTTCGTGTACAAAACGGACAATCTGTTTCAAAGTATCAGGATTTCATACACAAACTCGTCTATTACAAAGGGATTTCATTTTTTAAACTTATTTGAACTCCTGACTTTTTGTGTGTTCAAAATGCAGCATTCAAAGCCACATCATCATTTTTCAGTCCTTTCTGACTTCATTTGTTATTTTTGATGAATTTAATAATTATTTTGAGCTATAAGACCCTAAAATTGAAAAGCATTTCAAATGAACTCTGAAATGGTTGAAAGTTGGCATGGTATCATCATTTCATCCACATAGCATGTGCAAGAAAGTTGAGAGGGTTAAGGCAAAAACTGGATGCACTTCGTGTACAAAACGGACAATCTCTTTCAAAGTATCAGGATTTCATACGGAAACTCGTCTGTTACAAAGGGATTTCATTTTTTAAAACTTATTCGAACTCCTGACTTTTTGTGTGCTCAAAATGCACCATTCATAGCCACATCATCATTTTTCAGTCCTTTCTGACTTTATTTGTTATTTTTCATGCATTTA
>NW_025235208.1:0-1053 GCF_018294505.1 Triticum aestivum | reverse complement strand
ACTTCATTTGTGATTTTTCATGTATTTACTAATTATTTTGAGCTATAAGACCCTAAAATTGAAAAGCATTTCAAATGAACTCTGAAAAGGTTGAAAGTTGGCATGGTATCATCATTTCATCCACATAGCATGTGCAAGAAAGTTTAGAGGGTTAAGGCAAAAACTGGATGCACTTCGTGTACAAAACGGACAATCTCTTTCAAAGTATCAGGATTTCATACGGAAACTCGTCTGTTACAAAGGGATTTCATTTTTTTAAACTTATTTGAACTCCTGACTTTTTGCGTGTTCAAAATGCACCCTTCAAAGCCACATCATCATTTTTCAATCCTTTCTGACTTCATTTGTAATTTTTCATGCATTTCCTAATTATTTTGAGCTATAAGACCCTAAAATTGAAAAGCATTTCAAATGAACTCTGAAAAGGTTGAAAGTTGGCATGGTATCATCATTTCATCCACATAGCATGTGCAAGCAAGTTGAGAGGGTTAAGGCAAAAACTGGATGCACTTCATGTACAAAACGGACAATCTCTTTCAAAGTATCAGGATTTCATACGGAAACTCTTCTGTTACAAAGGGATTTCATTTTTTTAAAACTTATTTGAACTCCTAACTTTTTGTGTGTTGAAAATGCACCATTCAAAGCCACATCATCATTTTTCAATCCTTTCTGACTTCATTTGTGATTTTTAATGTATTTACTAATTATTTTGAGCTATAAGACCCTAAAATTGAAAACCATTTCCAATGAACTCCGAAAAGGTTGAAAGTTGGCATGGTATCATCATTTCATCCACATAGCATGTGCAAGAAAGTTGAGAGGGTTAAGGCAAAAACTGGATGCACTTCGTGTACAAAATGGACAATCTCTTTCAATGTATCAGGATTTCACACGGAAACTCGTCTGTTACAAAGGGATTTCATTTTTTAAAACTTATTTGAATTCCTGACTTTTTGTGTGTTCAAAATGCACCATTCAAAGCCACATCATCATTTTTCAGTCCTTTCTGACTTCATTTGTTATTTTTCATGCATTTCCTAATTATTTTGA
>NW_025235207.1:0-6367 GCF_018294505.1 Triticum aestivum | reverse complement strand
TCCTAGGCCACCTCCTCCTCTTTCCCACTAAGGCCCAATAAGGCCCATATACTCCCCATGGGGTTTCGGTAACCCCCCGGTACTCCGGTAAATGCTCGAACTCGCCCGGAACCATTCCGATGACCAAACATAGTCATAAAATATATCGATCTTTATGTATCGACCATTTCGAGACTCCTCATCATGTCCGTGATCATATCCGGGACTCCAAACTACCTTCTATATATCAAAACACGTAAACTCATAATACCGATCGTCACGGAATGTTAACCGTGCGGATCCTACAGGTTCGAGAACTATGTAGACATGACCGAGACTTATCTCCGGTCAATAACCAATAGTGGAACCTAGATGCTCATATTGGTTCCTACATATTCTACGAGAATCTTTATCGGTCAAACCGCACAACAACATATGTTGTTCCCTTTGTCATCGGTATGTTACTTGCCCGAGATTCGATCCTCGGTATCATCATACCTAGTTCAATCTTATTACCTGCAAGTCTCTTTACTCGTCCTGTAATGCATCATCCCATAACTAACTCATTAGTCACAATTCTTGCAAGGATTATAGTGATGTGCATTACCGAGAGGGCCCATAGATACCTCTCTGATACTTGAAGTGACAAATCCTAATCTCGATCTATGCAAACTCAACAAACACCATCGGAGACACCTGTAGAGCATATTTATAGTCACCCAGTTACGTTGTGACGTCTGATAGCACACTAAGTGTTCCTCCGGTATTCGGGAGTTGCATGATCTCACAGTCATAGGAACATGTATAAATTATGAAGAAAGCAATAGCAATAAACAAAAATGATCAAAGTGCTAAGCTAATGGATGGGTCAAGTCAATCACATCATTCTCTAATTATGTGACCCCGTTTATCAAATGACAACTCTTTGTCCATGGCTAGGAAACTTAACCTTCTTTGATTACCGAGCTAGTCAAGTAGAGGCATACTACTGACACTCTGTTTGTCTATGTATTCACACATGTAATAAGTTTCTGGTTAATACAATTCTAGCATGAATAATAAACATTTATCATGATATAAGGAAATATAAATAACAACTTTATTATTGCCTCTAGGGCATATTTCCTTCAGTCTCCCACTTGCACTAGAGTCAATAATCTAGATTACATTGTAATGATTCTAACACCCATGGAGTCTTGGTGTTGATCATGTTTTGCTCGTAAGAGAGGCTTAGTCAATGGGTCTGCAACATTCAGATCCGTATGTACTTCACAAATTTCTATGTCTCCCTCCTTGACTTGGTCGCGGATGGAATTGAAGCATCTCTTAATGTGCTTGGTTCTCTTGTGAAATCTGGATTCCTTTGCCAAGGCAATTGCACCAGTATTGTCACAAAAGATTTTCATTGGACCCGATGCACTAGGTATGACACCTAGATCGGATATGAACTCCTTCATTTGCTGCTTCCAAAGAAGCTATGTACTCCGCTTCACACTTAAAATTACGTATCCGGTTTGTGACTTGGAGTCATCCGGATCAGTGTCAAAGCTAGCATCGACGTAACCGTTTACGACAAGCTCTTTGTCACCTTCATAAACGAGAAACATATACTGAGTCCTTTTCAGGTATTTCAGGATGTTCTTGACCGCTGTCTAGTGATCCATTCCTGGATTACTTTGGTACCTCCCTGCTAAACTAATAGCAAGGCACACATCAGGTCTGGTACACAACATTGCATACATGATAGAACCTATGGCTGAAGCATAGGGAATGACTCATTTTCTCTCTATCTTCTACAGTGGTCAGGCATTGAGTCTGACTCAACTTCACACCTTGTAACACAGGCAAGAACCCTTTCTTTGCTTGATCCATTTTGAACTTCTTCAAAACTTTATCAAGGTATGTGCTTTGTGAAAGTCCAATTAAGCGTCTTGATCTATCTCTATAGATCTTGATGCCCAATATATAAGTAGCTTCACCGAGGTCTTTCATTGAAAAATTCTTATTCAAGTATCCTTTTATGCTATTCAGAAATTCAGTATCATTTCCAATCAACAATATGTCATCCACATATAATATCAGAAATGCTACAAAGCTCCCACTCACTTTCTTGTAAATATAGGCTTCTCCAAAAGTCTGTATAAATCCATATGCTTTGATCACACTATCAAAACGTATATTCCAGCTCTGAGAGGCTTGCACCAGTCCATAAATGGATCGCTGGAGCTTGCACACTTTGTTAGCACCTTTTGGATCGACAAAACCTTCTGGTTGCATGATATACAACTCTTCTTTAAGATATCCATTAAGGAATGCAGTTTTGACACCCATTTGCCAAATTTCAAAATCATAAAATGCGGCAATTGCTAACATGATTCAGACAGACTTAAGCATCGCTACGGGTGAGAAGGTATCATTGTAGTCAACTCCTTGAACTTGTGGAAAACCTTTCGCAACAAGTCGAGCTTTGTAGACAGTAACATTACGGTCATCTTCTTGAAGATCCATTTATTCTCTATGGCTTGCCGATCATTGGGCAAGTCAACCAAAGTCCATACTTTGTTCTCATACATGGATCCCATCTTAGATTTCATGGCCTCAAGCCATTTTGCGGAATCTGGGCTCATCATCGCTTCCTCATAGTTCATAGGTTCATTATGGTCAAGTAACATGACTTCCTGTTGAGGATATAGCTATTGAGTGTAAACCAGCCAGGAGGGCCCGGTTCACCCTAGACTATGCTGAAGCCCATGAAGATCCAGAAGATGGCCTCTTACTAATAAAGCTTAGAAGCCCGCAGCCCAAAGGCGGATTAGGGCCCATAACGGTAAACCGCCATGACTATGTAAACTTGTAATATAAGTTAGGAAAGGAGAGACCGAGCCGGACACTTTGTATGAGTCGGCCTCGGGGCTCTGTAGACCGGCCGGGCGTCAACCTGTGTATATAAAGGGACGACCCAGTGGCGGTTCATGGACAACAAACAACAACTCGAGACTCAGGCAAGCATATTTCGCTCCCTGATCACCAAAACCCAATCAATCCCATCACAACTAGACGTAGGCTTTTACCTTCATCGAAGGGGCCGAACTAGTATAAACTCCCGTGTCCCTTGTTCGGTTTAACCCCTTCAAGCTAACCCATTGTGATGGCTCCATGACTAAGTACTTTCATGAGGACATCTGACGTGTTAATTCCATGATAGTTGGCGCCCACCATGGGGCTATCGCACGATGGTGTCGAGTTCTTGAAGGGCTGCTCTGAAGGACTTAAGGGATACGTGATCGACCGGATGACCAAAAGTTGTCGCGGCAAGCTCTACATCAACGACGAAGGATGGGGCCCCGAGGCTGGCTCGATCGAGTACGGGTACCGGGTTCCCTTCGGCGGAATTCATGTCTTCATCGGCAAGATCGGCGAACCGGGCTCTGAGCCGGACATCTGCACCGACCTCGTCCAGACGGCTCAGCATGCGAGTCCAGCCCGGGTTAAGCCCGCCGTGAAGCGTGCGTTTGTAGGATGTGTCCATGGGATCGGATCTAAACCGGTGTTTGAGGGCGATACGGCCGTATATTCCGACGGCGAGTCATCCACTGGCGAAACCGAGTTCTTGTAGCAGATTCATAGCAGGGTGTTCGAAGGATATTCCGATGGCAACAGTATTCCGGACCTCCTTGAACCGCCAAGTCGGGTTGCTGTTTACATGGCCGGAACACAGCCCACGTTGCAGTCTTCATCTACCACAACGATGAATACCGGATCAGCAGCCGCGGCAGGTGCCTCAGCGCGCCAACCGGCGCAGATCCTCTCCGGTTTAATGGACGCTTGGGCGACCTTGTTGACCATGATAGTCACCCCGGAGACGCAGGATTAGCATAATACGGACATGGCGAAATTGAAGGACCAAATAGCACAGGCTAAGGATGACCTGGCAGCTGAGGATACTAGGATGGCTGAAGAATGGGTCGCTTTGGATGCCCAACCACAGCGGATACAGACATAGAATTACCAGCTCATGCTGGATCGGACCGCATCAGAGGATGTAATGCGAAGGAAGTACCGGTCACATCTGCCGCTGGTTTACGAAGGGTTAAATCTCTTTCAGACGCCAGGTGCTGGGCCGAGCAATCCGGCAGCTGCAAACCGGACTGAGGCGCCTAGGATAGCCCCGGATCAGCCACGAGCAACGGAGCCACCCCGACGGACAGATAACCCGCCACAGTACATGCCTACACCACCGGTTCACTTCTTGAGCCCTCTGGATAACACGATTGCCGCGGCCTCGCGTTTGGCAGCCATTCCGGTGGAGGGCGATTCAATAGCAGCAGTTGAGACGCGGCGGGCGAGAGACCTTCTTCAAACCGCCGTGGTGCAGCAGCAGGCTTATTCATATAGCCGAGATAGAATTCATTCAACCCCTCATCTGAGCCCAAGTTATAGCAGGCGTATGGATGAACCGGAGGTGTCTAGCAGCGCGCGACATCGCAATGCTCAAGATGTGGTGGATCATGGCAGGGCACGAAGGGATGCCACTTTGGGTCATTATCAACCCGCCCCGGTTCAGCCAGCAGTGTCGGTGGACAGAGGCACTGGGCTTGCTTTCAGTTCCTGGGGAGTGTCGTGCCTTATTCCGGCTCTCCGTAATGTGCGTCTGCCCAAGGATTTCAAGGGTCCACGCAAAGTGCCTAATTACACGGTGGATCAGCCACCTGAGGCGTGGGTCGAGAGTCATGAGATGGCAATGGAGATGCTGGATGTAGATGAAGCATCTTCTGCAAAGTACTTCACTATGATGTTGGAAGGAACAGCCCGTACTTGGTTTAAAAATCTACCAGCTAATTCCGTCGAGTCATGGGATCAATTGAAGGCCCGGTTTATAGCCAATTTTAAAGACACGTGCAAGTAGCCCATGTCCATTGTGGATCTGGACGCTTGTGTTCAGGGAGAGAACGAGTCCACAACTCATTGGGTACGCCGGGTTTCAGAAGTTTTGCAGTCGTCCGACCGGATTAGTGCTGGCCAAGCGATTATCACACTGGAGCGCAATTGCCGGTTTAAGTCACTGAAGATGAAGTTGGGACGGCTCAAGCGCCACTGCAACGACATGGGAACCCTCATGGCAGCCTTGGTAAAGTATGCCGATTCTGATAATACCAAGGATCCCGATTCTGATAATGAGAAACCGGAGAAGGGAAAGAAGAATGGCAGTGCGAAGGGACAGCAGCACAACCAAGGAGGCCATGGGAATAATGGTAAGCGTAAAGCGGATTCAGATTTTGTGGCTAACGCTAATGTGCAGTGTTGTAAGGGTAAACCGCCCCAGCACGGTGGGGCGATGAATCTGGAGCGCTTGTTGAATCAGCCCTGTCCAAAGCATGGGACCAAGGAGGCTCCCGCAACGCATCTCTAGAAGGATTGTAACATTATGAAGGAGTTCAAAAACTCTGATCTTTTCTGGTATGATCAGGGTCCGTCAGGCGGTTCAGGTCCAGGTTTTCATGGTGGCGGCGGTTCAAGCTCCGGGTTTCAGAATAATCATGGCAACCAGAATAACCAAGGTGGTAATAACCAACAGAATAATCAAGGGAATCAGCAGCAGTCGGGTTACCAGAGTCACCCAAAGCAGTTGAATGGTGGGCAGTATCATGTGTTCACCACTAGTCTATGCAAGCATGATCAGAAGCTTCACAAGAGGGCAGTCAATGCTGTTGAACTGGCAGTTCCGCGTTATCTGTGGTGGTCGGAACAGCCTATTATGTGGAGTAGGGAGGATCATCCGCCCCGGGTTGACAATCCGGGTCAACTAGCTCTGGTGGTGGCGCCTCAGGTAGGAGGTTATAAGTTCACCAAAGTACTCATGGATGGAGGAAGCAGTATCAATATTCTGTATTATGAGACATTCCGCCGCATGGGGTTGACAGATAAGAATCTTAAACCATCCAATACTGTTTTTCATGGTGTGGTACCAGGTAAATCGGCATATCTAGTAGGTAAGATTGCTTTGGAAGTTGTGTTCGGTGATGAACATGATTCCCGGTCTGAGACATTGACCTTTGAGGTGGTGAGAATCCAGAGCCCGTATCATGCACTGTTTGGGCGACCGGCTTATGCAAAATTCATGGCGAGGCCTTGTTATATTTACTTACAGCTCAAGATGCCGGGTCATAAAGGGACCATCACGGTTCATGGAAGTCGAAAAATCGCTTTGGATTGTGAGGAAAGTGATGTGGCTTATGCTGAGTCGGTTTGTTCTACAGAGGAGCTAAAGTTTTACAAGGAGAATGTTGATCCGGCAGATATGACCCCTCTGAAGAAGCCCACCACTGAGCATGACCCAACCCTGCATTTCAAACCGGCCGACGAGACTAAGCTTGTTGATTTCGTACCT
>NW_025235206.1:4969-6368 GCF_018294505.1 Triticum aestivum | reverse complement strand
AAAGGATTGAAAAATGATGATGTGGATTTGAATGGTGCATTTTGAACACACAAAAAGTCAGGAGTTCAAATAAGTTTTGAAAAATGAAATCCCTTTGTAACAGACGAGTTTCCGGATGAAATCCGGATACTTTGAAAGAGATTGTCCGTTTGGTACACGAAGTGCATCCAGTTTTTGCCGTAACCCTCTCAACTTTCTTGCACATGCTATGTGGATGAAATGATGATATCATGCCAACTTTCAAGCTTTTCAGAGTTCATTTGAAATGCTTTTCAATTTTAGGGTCTTATAGCTCAAAATAATTAGTAAATGCATGAAAAATAACAAATGAAGTCAGAAAGGATTGAAAAATGATGATGTGGCTTTGAATGGTGCATTTTGAACACACAAAAAGTCAGGAGTTCAAATAAGTTTTGAAAAATGAAATCCCTTTGTAACAGACGAGTTTCCGGATGAAATCCTGATACTTTGAAAGAGATTGTTTGTTTTGTACACGAAGTGCATCCAGTTTTTGCCGTCACCCCCTCAACCTCCTGCACATGCTATGTGGATGAAATGATGATATCATGCCAACTTTCAACCTTTTCAGAGTTCATTTGAAATGCTTTTCAATTTCAGGGTCTTATAGCTCAAAATAATTAGTAAATGCATGAAAAATAACAAATGATGTCACAAAGGATTGAAAAATGATGATGTGGATTTGAATGGTGCATTTTGAACACACAAAAAGTCAGGAGTTCAAATAAGTTTTGAAAAATGAAATCCCTTTGTAACAGACGAGTTTCGGGATGAAATCCTGATACTTTGAAAGAGATTGTCCGTTTGGTACACGAAGTGCATCCAGTTTTTGCCGTAACCCTCTCAACTTTCTTGCACATGCTATGTGGATGAAATGATGATATCATGCCAACTTTCAAGCTTTTCAGAGTTCATTTGAAATGCTTTTCAATTTTAGGGTCTTATAGCTCAAAATAATTAGTAAATGCATGAACAATAACAAATGAAGTCAGAAAGGATTGAAAAATGATGATGTGGCTTTGAATGGTGCATTTTGAACACACAAAAAGTCAGGAGTTCAAATAAGGTTTAGAAAATGAAATCCCTTTGTAACAGACGAGTTTCCAGATGAAATTCTGATACTTTGAAAGAGATTGTCCGTTTTGTACACGAAGTGCATCCAGTTTTTGCCGTAACCCTCTCAACTTTCTTGCACATGCTATGTGGATGAAATGATGATATCATGCCAACTTTCAACCTTTTCAGAGTTCAGTTGAAATGCTTTTCAATTTTAGGGTCTTATAGCTCAAAATAATTAGTAAATGCATGAAAAATAACAAATGAAGTCAGAAAGGATTGAAAAATGATGATGTGGCTTTGAATGGTGCATTTTGAACACACA
>NW_025235206.1:3990-4959 GCF_018294505.1 Triticum aestivum | reverse complement strand
ATAGCTCAAAATAATTAGTAAATGCATGAAAAATAACAAATGAAGTCAGAAAGGATTAAAAAATGATGATGTGGATTTGAATGGTGCATTTTGAACACACAAAAAGTCAGGAGTTCAAATAAGTTTTGAAAAATGAAATCCCTTTGTAACAGACGAGTTTCCGGATGAAATCCTGATACTTTGAAAGAGATTGTCCGTTTGGTACACGAAGTGCATCCAGTTTTTGCCGTAACCCTCTCAACTTTCTTGCACATGCTATGTGGATGAAATGATGATATCATGCCAACTTTCAACCTTTTCAGAGTACATTTGAAATGCTTTTCAATTTTAGGGTCTTATAGCTCAAAATAATTAGTAAATGCATGAAAAATAACAAATGAAGTAAGAAAGGATTGAAAAATGATGATGTGTCTTTGAATGGTGCATTTTGAACACACAAAAAGTCAGGAGTTCAAATAAGGTTTAGAAAATGAAATCCCTTTGTAACAGACGAGTTTCCGGATGAAATCCTCATACTTTGAAAGAGATTGTCCGTTTGGTACACGAAGTGCATCCAGTTTTTCCCGTAACCCTCTCAACTTTCTTGCACATGCTATGTGGATGAAGTGATGATATCATGCCAACTTTCAAGCTTTTCAGAGTTCATTTGAAATGCTTTTCAATTTTAGGGTCTTATAGCTCAAAATAATTAGTAAATGCATGAAAAATAACAAATGAAGTCACAAAGGATTGAAAAATGATGATGTGGATTTGAATGGTGCATTTTGAACACACAAAAAGTCAGGAGTTCAAATAAGTTTTGAAAAATGAAATCCCTTTGTAACAGACGAGTTTCCGGATGAAATCCTGATACTTTGAAAGAGATTGTCCGTTTGGTACACGAAGTGCATCCAGTTTTTGCCGTAACCCTCTCAACCTTCTTGCACATGCTATGTGGATGAAATGATGATATCATGCCAACTTTCAAGC
>NW_025235206.1:1066-3980 GCF_018294505.1 Triticum aestivum | reverse complement strand
AAGTGATGATATCATGCCAACTTTCAAGCTTTTCAGAGTTCATTTGAAATGCTTTTCAATTTTAGGGTCTCATAGCTCAAAATAATTAGTAAATGCATGAAAAATAACAAATGAAGTCACAAAGGATTGAAAAATGATGATGTGGATTTGAATGGTGCATTTTGAACACACAAAAAGTCAGGAGTTCAAATAAGTTTTGAAAAATGAAATCCCTTTGTAACAGACGAGTTTCCGGATGAAATCCTGATACTTTGAAAGAGATTGTCCGTTTGGTACACGAAGTGCATCCAGTTTTTGCCGTAACCCTCTCAACCTTCTTGCACATGCTATGTGGATGAAATGATGATATCATGCCAACTTTCAAGCTTTTCAGAGTTTATTTGAAATGCTTTTAAATTTTAGGGTCTCATAGCTCAAAATAATTAGTAAATGCATGAAAAATAACAAATGAAGTCAGAAAGGATTAAAAAATGATGATGTGGATTTGAATGGTGCATTTTGAACACACAAAAAGTCAGGAGTTCAAATAAGTTTTGAAAAATGAAATCCCTTTGTAACAGACGAGTTTCCGGATGAAATCCTGATACTTTGAAAGAGATTGTCCGTTTGGTACACGAAGTGCATCCAGTTTTTGCCGTAACCCTCTCAACTTTCTTGCACATGCTATGTGGATGAAATGATGATATCATGCCAACTTTCAACCTTTTCAGAGTACATTTGAAATGCTTTTCAATTTTAGGGTCTTATAGCTCAAAATAATTAGTAAATGCATGAAAAATAACAAATGAAGTCAGAAAGGATTGAAAAATGATGATGTGTCTTTGAATGGTGCATTTTGAACACACAAAAAGTCAGGAGTTCAAATAAGGTTTAGAAAATGAAATCCCTTTGTAACAGACGAGTTTCCGGATGAAATCCTGATACTTTGAAAGAGATTGTCCGTTTGGTACACGAAGTGCATCCAGTTTTTGCCGTAACCCTCTCAACTTTCTTGCACATGCTATGTGGATGAAATGATGATATCATGCCAACTTTCAAGCTTTTCAGAGTTCATTTGAAATGCTTTTCAATTTTAGGGTCTTATAGCTCAAAATAATTAGTAAATGCATGAAAAATAACAAATGAAGTCAGAAAGGATTGAAAAATGATGATGTGGCTTTGAATGGTGCATTTTGAACACACAAAAAGTCAGGAGTTCAAATAAGTTTTGAAAAATGAAATCCCTTTGTAACAGACGAGTTTCCGGATGAAATCCTGATACTTTGAAAGAGATTGTCTGTTTTGTACACGATGTGCATCTAGTTTTTGCCGTCACCCTCTCAACCTCTTGCACATGCTATGTGGATGAAATGATGATATCATGCCAACTTTCAACCTTTTCAGAGTTCATTTGAAATGCTTTTCAATTTTAGGGTCTTATAGCTCAAAATAATTACTAAATGCATGAAAAATAACAAATGAAGTCACAAAGGATTGAAAAATGATGATGTGGATTTGAATGGTGCATTTTGAACACACAAAAAGTCAGGAGTTCAAATAAGTTTTGAAAAATGAAATCCCTTTGTAACAGACGAGTTTCCGGATGAAATCCTGATACTTTGAAAGAGATTGTCCGTTTGGTACACGAAGTGCATCTAGTTTTTGCCGTAACCCTCTCAACTTTCTTGCACATGCTATGTGGATGAAATGATGATATCATGCCAACTTTCAAGCTTTTCAGAGTTCATTTGAAATGCTTTTCAATTTTAGGGTCTTATAGCTCAAAATAATTAGTAAATGCATGAAAAATAACAAATGAAGTCAGAAAGGATTGAAAAATGATGATGTGGCTTTGAATGGTGCATTTTGAACACACAAAAAGTAAGGAGTTCAAATAAGTTTTGAAAAATGAAATCCCTTTGTAACAGACGAGTTTCCGGATGAAATCCTGATACTTTGAAAGAGATTGTCCGTTTGGTACACGAAGTGCATCCAGTTTTTGCCGTCACCCTCTCAACTTTCTTGCACATGCTATGTGGATGAAATGATGATATCATGCCAACTTTCAAGCTTTTCAGAGTTCATTTGAAATGCTTTTCAATTTTAGGGTCTTATAGCTCAAAATAATTAGTAAATGCATGAAAAATAACAAATGAAGTCAGAAAGGATTGAAAAATGATGATGTGGCTTTGAATGGTGCATTTTGAACACACAAAAAGTCAGGAGTTCAAATAAGGTTTAAAAAATGAAATCCCTTTGTAACAGACGAGTTTCCGGATGAAATCCTGATACTTTGAAAGAGATTGTCCGTTTTGTACACGAAGTGCATCCAGTTTTTGCCGTAACCCTCTCAACTTTCTTGCCCATGCTATGTGGATGAAATGATGATATCATGCCAACTTTCAACCTTTTCAGAGTTCATTTGAAATGCTTTTCAATTTTAGGGTCTTATAGCTCAAAATAATTAGTAAATGCATGAAAAATAACAAATGAAGTCAGAAAGGATTGAAAAATAATGATGTGGCTTTGAATGGTGCATTTTGAACACACAAAAAGTCAGGAGTTCAAATAAGTTTTAAAAAATGTAATCCCTTTGTAACAGACGAGTTTCCGGATGAAATCCTGATACTTTGAAAGAGATTGTCCGTTTGGTACACGAAGTGCATCCAGTTTTTGCCGTAACCCTCTCAACTTTCTTGCACATGCTATGTGGATGAAATGATGATATCATGCCAACTTTCAAGCTTTTCAGAGTTCATTTGAAATGCTTTTCAATTTTAGGGTCTTATAGCTCAAAATAATTAGTAAATGCATGAAAAATAACAAATGAAGTCAGAAGGATTGAAAAATGATGATGTGGCTTTGAATGGTGCATTTTGAACACACAAAAAGTCAGGAGTTCAAATAAGGTTTAGAAAATGAAATCCCTTTGTAA
>NW_025235206.1:0-761 GCF_018294505.1 Triticum aestivum | reverse complement strand
GAAGTGCATCCAGTTATTGCCGTAACCCTCTCAACTTTCTTGCACATGCTATGTGGATGAAATGATGATATCATGCCAACTTTCAAGCTTTTCAGAGTTCATTTGACATGCTTTTCAATTTTGGGGTCTTATAGCTCAAAATAATTAGCAATTGCATGAAAAATAACAAATGAAGTCAGAAAGGATTGAAAAATGATGATGTGGCTTTGAATGGTGCATTTTGAACACACAAAAAGTCAGGAGTTCAAATAAGTTTTGAAAAATGTAATCCCTTTGTAACAGACGAGTTTCCGGATGAAATCCTGATACTTTGAAAGAGATTGTCCGTTTGGTACACGAAGTGCATCCAGTTTTTGTCGTAACCCTCTCAACTTTCTTGCACATGCTATGTGGATGAAGTGATGATATCATGCCAACTTTCAAGCTTTTCAGAGTTCATTTGAAATGCTTTTCAATTTTAGGGTCTTATAGCTCAAAATAATTAGTAAATGCATGAAAAATAACAAATGAAGTCACAAAGGATTGAAAAATGATGATGTGGATTTGAATGGTGCATTTTGAACACACAAAAAGTCAGGTGTTCAAATAAGGTTAGAAAAATGAAATCCCTTTGTAACAGACGAGTTTCCGGATGAAATCCTGATACTTTGAAAGAGATTGTCCGTTTGGTACACGAAGTGCATCCAGTTTTTGCCGTAACCCTCTCAACTTTCTTGCACATGCTATGTGGATGAAATGATGATATCATGCCAACTTTCAAG
>NW_025235205.1:5100-6370 GCF_018294505.1 Triticum aestivum | reverse complement strand
TTTTCAATTTTAGGGTCTTATAGCTCAAAATAATTAGGAAATGCATGAAAAATAACAAATGATGTCAGAAAGGATTGAAAAATGATGATGTGGCTGTGAACGGTGCATTTTGAGCACACAAAAAGTCAGGAGTTCAAATAAGTTTTAAAAATGAATCCCTTTGTAACAGACGAGTTTCCGTATGAAATCCTGATACTTTGAAAGAGATTGTCCGTTTTGTACACGAAGTGCAACCAGTGTTTGCCGTAATCCTCTCAACTTTCTTGCACATGCTATGTGGATGAAATTATGATACCATGCGAACTTTCAACCTTTTCAGAGTTCATTTGAAATGCTTTTCAATTTTAGGGTCTTATAGCTCAAAATAATTAGTAAATGCATGAAAAATAACAAATGAAGTCAGAAAGGATTGAAAAATGATGATGTGGCTTTGAATGGTGCATTTTGAACACACAAAAAGTGAGGAGTTCAAATAAGTTTTAAAAAATGAAATCCCTTTGTAACAGAAGAGTTTCCGTATGGCATCCTGATACTTTGAAAGAGATTGTCCGTTTTGTACACGAAGTGCATCCAGTTTTTGCCTTAACCCTCTCAACTTTCTTGCACATGCTATGTGGATGAAATGATGATACCATGCCAACTTTCAACCTTTTCAGAGTTCATTGGAAATGCTTTTCAATTTTAGGGTCTTATAGCTCAACATAATTAGGAAATGCATGAAAAATAACAAATGAGTCAGAAAGGACTGAAAAATGATGATGTGGCTGTGAATGGTGCATTTTGAGCACACAAAAAGTCAGGAGTTCAAATAAGTTTTAAAAAATGAAATCCCTTTGTAACAGACGAGTTTCCTTATGAAATCCTGATACATTGAAAGAGATTGTCCGTTTTGTACACGAAGTGCATCCACTTTTTGCCTTAAGCCTCTCAACTTTCTTGCACATGCTATGTGGATGAAATGATGATACCATGCCAACTTTCAACCTTTTCAGAGTTCATTTGAAATGCTTTTCAATTTCAGGGTCTTATAGCTCAAAATAATTAGTAAATGCATGAAAAATAACAAATGAAGTCAGAAGGGATTGAAAAATGATGATGTGGCTTTGAATGGTGCATTTTGAACACACAAAAAGTGAGGAGTTCAAATAAGTTTTAAAAAATGAAATCCCTTTGTAACAGAAGAGTTTCCGTATGGAATCCTGATACTTTGAAAGAGATTGTCCGTTTTGTACACGAAGTGCATCCAGTTTTTGCCTTAACCCTCTCAACT
>NW_025235205.1:4143-4899 GCF_018294505.1 Triticum aestivum | reverse complement strand
AAATAAGTTTAAAAAAATGAAATCCCTTTGTAACAGACGAGTTTCCGTATGAAATCCTGATACTTTGAAAGAGATTGTCCGTTTTGTACACGAAGTGCATCCAGTTTTTGCCGTAACCCTCTCAACTTTCTTGCACATGCTATGTGGATGAAATTATGATACCATGCCAACTTTCAACCTTTTCAGAGTTCATTGGAAATGCTTTTCAATTTTAGGGTCTTATAGCTCAAAATAATTAGTAAATGCATGAAAAATAACAAATGAAGTCAGAAAGGATTGAAAAATGATGATGTGGCTTTGAATGGTGCATTTTGAACACACAAAAAGCGAGGAGTTCAAATAAGTTTTAAAAAATGAAATCCCTTTGTAACAGAAGAGTTTCCGTATGGAATCCTGATACTTTGAAAGAGATTGTCCGTTTTGTACACGAAGTGCATCCAGTTTTTGCCTTAACCCTCGCAGCTTTCTTGCACATGCTATGTGGATGAAATGATGATACCATGCCAACTTTCAACCTTTTCACAGTTCATTTGAAATGCTTTTCAATTTCAGGGTCTTATAGCTCAAAATAATTAGGAAATGCATGAAAAATAACAAATGAAGTCAGAAAGGACTGAAAAATGATGATGTCGCTGTGAATGGTGCATTTTGAGCACACAAAAAGTCAGGAGTTCAAATAAGTTTTAAAAAATGAAATCCCTTTGTAACAGACGAGTTTCCGTATGAAATCCTGATACTTTGAAAGAGCTTGTCCGT
>NW_025235205.1:3243-3741 GCF_018294505.1 Triticum aestivum | reverse complement strand
AACCTTTTCAGAGTTCATTTGAAATGCTTTTCAATTTTAGGGTCTTATAGCTCAAAATAATTAGTAAATGCATGAAAAATAACAAATGAAGTCAGAAAGGACTGAAAAATGATGATGTGGCTGCGAATGGTGCATTTTGAGCACACAAAAAGTCAGGAGTTCAAATAAGTTTTAAAAATTGAAATCCCTTTGTAACAGACGAGTTTCCGTATGAAATCCTGATACTTTGAAAGATATTGTCCGTTTTGTACACGAAGTGCATCCAGTTTTTGCCGTAACCCTCTCAACTTTCTTGCACATGCTATGTGGATGAAATGATGATACCATGCCAACTTTCAACCATTTCAGAGTTCATTTGAAATGCTTTTCAATTTTAGGGTCTTATAGCTCAAAATAATTATTAAATGCATGAAAAATAACAAATGAAGTCAGAAAGGACTGAAAAATGATGATGTGGCTTTGAATGGTGCATTTTGAGCACACAAAAAGTCAGGAGTT
>NW_025235205.1:2121-2907 GCF_018294505.1 Triticum aestivum | reverse complement strand
AAAGTCAAGAGTTCAAATAAGTTTAAAAAAATGAAATCCCTTTGTAACAGACGAGTTACCATATGAAATCCTGATACTTTGAAAGAGATTATCCGTTTTGTACACGAAGTGCATCCAGTTTTTGCCGTAACCCTCTCAACTTTCTTGCACATGCTATGTGGATGAAATGATGATACCATGCCCACTTTCAACCATTTCAGAGTTCATTTGAAATGCTTTTCAATTTTAGGGTCTTATAGCTCAAAATAATTATTAAATGCATGAAAAATAACAAATGAAGTCAGAAAGGACTGAAAAATGATGATGTGGCTTTGAATGGTGCATTTTGAGCACACAAAAAGTCAGGAGTTCAAATAAGTTTTTAAAAATGAAATCTCTTTGTAACAAACGAGTTTCCGTAAGAAATCCTGATACTTTGAAAGAGATTGTCCGTTTTGTACACGAAGTGCATCCAGTTTTTGCCTTAACCCTCTCAACTTTCTTCCACATGCTATGTGGATGAAATGATGATACCATGCCAACTTTCAACCTTTTCAGGGTTCATTTGAAATGCTATTCAATTTTAGGGTCTTATAGCTCAAAATAATTAGGAAATGCATGAAAAATAACAAATGAAGTCAGAAAGGATTGAAAAATGATGATGTGGCTTTGAATGGTGCATTTTGAGCACACAAAAAGTCACGAGTTCAAATAAGTTTTACAAAATGAAATTCCTTTGTAACAGACGAGTTTCCGTATGGAATCCTGATACTTTGAAAGAGATTGTCCGTTTTGTACACGAAGTGC
>NW_025235205.1:1232-2032 GCF_018294505.1 Triticum aestivum | reverse complement strand
AGTTCATTTGAAATGCTTTTCAATTTTAGGGTCTTATAGCTCAAAATAAAAAGTAAATGCATGAAAAATAACAAATGAAGTCAGAAAGGACTGAAAAATGATGATGTGGCTGCGAATGGTGCATTTTGAGCACACAAAAAGTCAGGAGTTCAAATAAGTTTTAAAAATTGAAATCCCTTTGTAACAGACGAGTTTCCGTATGAAATCCTGATACTTTGAAAGAGATTGTCCGTTTTGTACACGAAGTGCATCCAGTTTTTGCCGTAACCCTCTCAACTTTCTTGCACATGCTATGCGGATGAAATGATGATACCATGCCAACTTTCAACCTTTTCAGAGTTCATTTGAAATGCTTTTCAATTTTAGGGTCTTATAGATCAAAATAGTTAGTAAATACATGAAAAATCACAAATGAAGTCAGAAAGGATTGAAAAATGATGATGTGGCTTTGAATGGTGCATTTTGAACACACAAAAAGTCAAGAGTTCAAATAAGTTTAAAAAAATGAAATCCCTTTGTAACAGACGAGTTTCCGTATGAAATCCTGATACTTTGAAAGAGATTATCCATTTTGTACACGAAGTGCATCCAGTTTTTGCCGTAACCCTGTCAACTTTCTTGCACATGCTATGTGGATGAAATGATGATACCATGCCCACTTTCAACCATTTCAGAGTTCATTTGAAATGCTTTTCAATTTTAGGGTCTTATAGCTCAAAATAATTATTAAATGCATGAAAAATAACAAATGAAGTCAGAAAGGACTGAAAAATGATGATGTGGCTTTGAATGGTGCATTT
>NW_025235205.1:0-578 GCF_018294505.1 Triticum aestivum | reverse complement strand
AAATACATGAAAAATCACAAATGAAGTCAGAAAGGATTGAAAAATGATGATGTGGCTTTGAATGGTGCATTTTGAGCACACAAAAAGTCACGAGTTCAAATAAGTTTTAAAAAATGAAATCCCTTTGTAACAGACGAGTTTCCGTATGGAATCCTGATACTTTGAAAGAGATTGTCCGTTTTGTACACGAAGTGCATCCAGTTTTTGCCTTAACCCTGTCAACTTTCTTGCACATGCTATGTGGATGAAATGATGATACGATGCCAACTTTCAACCTTTTCAAAGTTCATTTGAAATGCTTTTCAATTTTAGGGTCTTATAGCTCAAAATAATTAGTAAATGCATGAAAAATAACAAATGAAGTCAGAAAGGACTGAAAAATGATGATGTGGCTGCGAATGGTGCATTTTGAGCACACAAAAAGTCAGGAGTTCAAATAAGTTTTAAAAATTGAAATCCCTTTGTAACAGACGAGTTTCCGTATGAAATCCTGATACTTTGAAAGAGATTGTCCGTTTTGTACACGAAGTGCATCCAGTTTTTGCCGTAACCCTCTCAACTTTCTTGCACATGCTATG